>NW_010548173.1:126271-174094 GCF_000687285.1 Phaethon lepturus
ACCTCACAGAAGCTTTGGCAATGGTTTTTCTTCAGGTCCCAGGACTCTTTGCAGGGCTCCAGGCACTAGGAAGAATCAGGAGGCAGAGAAGTGTCAGGAAGAGAAAGAAATAAACAACCACAAATGACCCCGTTTCTTCTTCAGTTGTTTGTTTGGCCCGTAGGAAGTTAATAACAGGCTTTAAAAATCCACTTCTCCTGAGGATAAGCTTGTGTCATGGTGTCAGAGCAAGGTCATGCCAAGCCATGGTTAGGTTACAGGAAATACTTTCACTATTTCTTACTGTACAAGGCAATTGCCTCATTTGTTTATATGACATCCTATTTTCCACCTTATTGAATCCAGGTCCTAATACCATTTAACACTGTGTCACTGGATCACAGAGGCAATGTCAAAAGCACTGCTCTAAACTAGAGAAAGTTAAATCTTCTCCTCACGGACCAGCCTAAAGATTAGACGGGCACATTGCCTTCCCAAGCAAGAAACTATTTCACCAAGCTATGGAGTAAACTCAGCAGAGGTTTAACCACTATTCCTGTATAAATAGACAATGTTCACTGGGCTGTTATCAAAACCACTTTACTTCAAGTACCATATTATCATTTTTTCACCTTCAACCTCTATTGCAATGGTTATACAGATAGTTGAGATTCAAACTCTGCAAACCAGAGTCAAACTTCACAGCACTGCATGAAGAAAAATCACACTGTTAAGAGCATTTACTGCAGCTGAAACATAAATTTAGATTCACATCCGGAAACCTTTTTTCTTCCTTTGTTAGACACATGATCTTGGAAAACACTGGCATTGTTGGAAGTTAATAACACCTACTCCCCCTGCTAATAGTGGAAAGATACTTATTACACCAAAAAGAAAGGCTTTTGACATGCAATTTAGTGTTTATATAATTGGTCTCTCTTACACATAGTATTAGATTGGATCCATATACATTTATGCTATTTGAAAAGAAGCATGAATACATACAGGCTGTATCTCAGCTGTCCACCTGTATCACTAATGTACTAAAAAACTCGTGTTTTAAAAGTTCAGCATTTTTCTTACTAGCAACAAAGCCTGAAAAATATAATAAAGCCATTAGTCACAGAAGTTACACATATCAGGAATCAAAAATACCACTTAAACATTTTCTATATACATATTTTGGTATTTTAGACTCTATTTCTAGCTCTTCAAAATTCACAATGTGCTTTATACGGAGTAATTAGAAGGACACGTTATAAAATGTCACTGAAGTCAGTAAGTTTAATTAATTCCAGAGTGTTCTTCCTCCTGTGGTACAGTTACCGCACATTTGAGCCCAATTCCACTGTCATGCCAATTTTACAACTCTCCTGTCTGATGGATTTAGCCCCAAATTAGAGAGGTATAAATGGTGTAAAGACAAAATGGGCAACATTTTGACCACACTGGGACTTTGTCAGTGATCCCAAGGCTGTCAGGATTTCCATGTCCTTGCCTTCTCTGAATTCTTGCACACACAGAGTGTACCCGAACCAAGCATATCCACAATCTTGAAAGACAACCAGGACCAAGTTCATGCTGACTGGGCCACCTTTCTTGTAGGCTCTAGAGCAAAACAGTTGGTACTCCTGGAAGGAAATACCAAGATGCTGTATGCTTGAGAGGGTTTGTTCAAGGCATCTGTACCAGGATGATGGGCATCTCAACTCAGATACTTAAGGAAAGATGGACAACGTGAACCTGGGCCGAGCAGTATCCTGCAATCCAACTGCTTTCAGAATACTCCAAGGAAAACACATGATGTAGCAAGCCATAAGCCATAACTCCGTCATCAGCTTTATAGGCCCTGATTAGAGTACATGCCCTTACCTACACACAACCAAAAAAATCTTCGTACTCCTGCTGTATGAGGAGTTCTCAGAGCACTGGGTTTAGCCTAGCACCATGGGCTGCTGCAGAAGCCAACTGCCCAGCTTTAGAGGAGCTGTACCATTCTGTAGGTTGGAGAAAAAGTGCTAGCAGACAGAAATGTTGCCAAGGACTTTGCACTAAAAGAGTTTGGGACTGTCCTTCTCAAAAGGTAGTTATTAAGCTTGCAGTAACAAAGACGAGAGCACCTGACAAACACTGAGGTTTGTACATTTATCCTCTTAGCTACTTTGTCATGAGGTTCCCCTAAAGTGGGAAGCTGGAAAAGCTGGAAGCTTGGATCCAGGTCTCACCTTTAAGTCTTTGACTTAAACTGTAAATCAGTTGAGATCTTGAGATCCCCCCCCACTATCTGGTGAGCTCTATCCTCTGAATGGCAATAACCTCAGGTAGAGAGATACCCTTTTTCCCCCAGTGAAGTCTCTGGGTTTTTTATATGGAGAGGGAAATGTGTTCCACATCCAACATGTTACATACATGCTATACATTTTATTCAGACTGTATAAAATTAGGAACAAGAGCAAAGTACTCTTTCATCCAAGGAAGAAAGATTACTATGCCTTTAAAATACATTGGTTTGTATTTTTTTATTTCATTTTTTTAAAAAATTGCAGTTGAGGACCCTGTCAGAGAAGTCTTTTTTGTTCTGACTTTTAAACTATAAATAAAGCAATTATGAGATTAGCATACAATATATGCCATCTAATTTAGTTAGTAAAGGGATTTTCAAAATAGTCCACCAACACTTTTGCTTAGGAAATGTTGCCTTTGACCTGAATGGGAGAGAGTTACACCAACACGGCAATTCTGAAAGTCTAATGAACTGCAAAACACCATTTAACTATTGAAATAAATATTTATTCAAATTCTGGATATTTATTCCAATATTTTTAAATTAAATAGCTGAATATCACATATTTATGACTATTTAAACAGTAAACAATTATTTATTTCAGAGTAGAAGAGTCTACCCCCAGTATTTTTGTATAAGGCTTCTTCCCCCACCAAAGTGGAACCAAGTCGTATACAAACTGTTGTGAAAAGAATGGAATCAAAGTGTTATAGTTGGAATATAATTATTCTTTTCATTATGATTCACCATTCCAGTTGCTCACAACAGCAAGGTCAGAAACTAATGATTACAATATATATTTAAGTGTTTTCCTGTCCTAAGATATTTAATTAAATGGAACTTAGATGGTCAAAAACAAAAAAGAGGAAAAAAAATTTTCAGTGTACAGTCTCCTAAGAACCTGCCATGTCATGAAGGCAAATACCTGAAAAATGCATGTACTCATTATCAGACACTGAGCAGAGAACAGTCTTTGGGTCAGGAATTTAACCAAAGTCAAAGGAGAATATAGCATTTGCCACTCTTAGAGAGAATAATTTTGTGATGGGTACACTTAAATATACAACTGCGCCCAAAGGAACCGTGAGAAAAGTGATTTTCAATCTGTAAATCTTAGCACAGTGGCAGTAAACACAATGCAAAACATAAACAGTCAGTGAGAGAGAAAGAAATGATTTTGAGGGGTTTTTTTATCTACTGCTGCTTATCAGTAGGAATAGAAATTGTTACTTTCTGTGTCTCAAAAATCGGACTGTGAGTTGCCTGGAAAACACAATTTTTTGGTTTCAGAACAAGTAAATCACAGTTGAATATTTACCCAGACCAAATCAATTAATCTATTAATAGCATGCTAGCTTGGTAGAACAATATCAGGTATTAGCAATATCACATCATAGAACATGCTACCTTTTGAACACCTTGAACAACTACTTCTCTTCTTTTCTATATAAGTAATGAGATGCAGGATGTGTTTACTGAAACTATTTCTCATTATAAAACTGAGGAGATGCATCAGGAAGATTTATAATCTAAAAAAAATTTGGCACATCAATTAAAAAAAAATAATTCTGGATTATATTTTCCCCAAAAAACCACACAAAAAACAACCCTCAAACATTCTCTTCCTAGAAGATACATCTCATTTATTAACGCCAAAAAGGAATATCAATATTTAAGTTACTGTTTGAATCAAAGACCAAATTAGATGCTCCAACTTGACGCACGAGTCTGATTTGGTACTTCAGCACTTAGGAGGACATGGGGCAATCCTAAAAGCTAAATCTATAAGGAAATAATTTAGCAGAATAGGAGAATATTAATTATGTATAGAAGTAGGTAAGAATCACAACTCTAACAATTTGCAATTAAATGTAAGAAAAGCATCCTGGGATGAGACCAGTGAATCCATCTGAAGGACTTTGGCTGCCCACTTCAGGAATGTACATCATTTTTGTGAAATCGTTTTATAAAAGTCTATTTATACATTTATTTCTTAACTTCTTGTGGTAATGCATGTCCTCATAAACTGTAAGATGTGCATTTTCCTTCTATAGATTCAAGCTAGCTTACTTGAATTCTGCATGCTAAAATGAAAGAAGTGTTTGGTTATGAAATGGAAGTTAGACACACGCGTTTAAAGATCCCTGTTCTAGGGGTTTTTTTAATCTCCAGTTTAAATCTTCGACCATCACTAAGGTATGGGCTGTCTACCCACCCAGAATGCACAGAGGCGACTGTTTCAAAATGTATGTTACAAAATGAAAAGCTCGGGTAAACAGAACTGTTCGCAGTGAGAATTTCAGGCACTTAGACTGAGGAGTGCCACAGAGGCAGGTAAGTGAATCCAGAATCATGATGCAAAAATACTTTTCTTACTTCCATGCTGGATCATTCTCAATGTTCTTCAAAACCCATGCTCGATAGTTGGATTGATTCAGAGGCTTCATGTGAGTAATTCTGCATGTGAGTGGTTCATGGTATCAGGGTTGCACTCAAGCTTGTGGGAACCTTTCCTAGTGACCAAGCGCCTAAGATGAGGCAGTGCAGCACTTAGGTGTGAGTAACTTCAGGTGCTCGTATGCCCTATCAGGTCAGGCACCCACGGTACACATCCACCTTGTTTAAAACAAACCGTAAGAGCTAGAGATGCACTAACGAATCAGTCAGTTCCTCAGGCCAAAAAAATCCGCGAGCCCAGAGAGGAGTGTTCAGCTGCAGAATCAGTAGCTGTCAAATTACCTTGTAGGTTGATACATGCGGCTCAGGAAGCCTCCGAGCATTTTGTGAGATCCATTTTAAGCTGAGTTAGTCTCTTGCTTCTCTGCCTCTTCTGCCTTTCCTCCCCCATTCGCAGACTGAACCATCGGAGCACAAGGCATCCACCCCGTAGAAACTCGGAGTGACATTTTAGCTCCTAAAATTCGGTTTCATTTAGTGAGACTGGGAGTGGTTTAAGTATCTTCAAAACTTTGCAAGTCTAATAGGAACAACTGTGCAACGTATTCTGTTATGTAAAATAGCAGTTTCCTGTGGCTACCTGGATTTAGCCCTCTGCTCATGTTAAAGCGATTCCCATGAGAATTACACTAGTAACGTATTTCCCTTGCAACTGCATAAACAAATGGGTTAAACGACAGAGAAAGGTTCCCTGTCTGTGTTGCCTGTCTTCTCTCCTGTAGGTCAGTGAGCATCATGATTTGGTGAAAAGGAGTGATTTTGTATGCGAGGATCAAGTCTTAATGAAATTAGTTACAGTTGGGGTTATTTTGTGACATTATCATGTACACTGGGAACCCAGCTGATACTGTCTGAAAGTATTACTAATTGTAGAGCTGGTTTTGAATGAAAGCCAGGTCTTAGATTTTAAATGGTCACTAAAGAATGTGCTGCTTGGTTAGAGTGATCTGGGTCTTTAAAATCCCTTTAAGTAGCACTTCTTCGTCTTTCTTGAAATGCATTTTTTGTTGTTCTCTACTGATGACATCCTGATGTGTACTGTGATGGGGTAGATGACACGGAACAGGTTACTAATGCGGAATTTGTTATCATCTGCATGTACTCATTTACTCTAATTAATAAAAGGGTACTTATACAAAGAAAAACCCTCCATTTGTAACCAACATTCAGACAGTGCATCCTTATGTTTTAGGACAGATGATCACTTCGTATTTTTCAGAAGTCAGCTGCTCAGCAAAAAGTAACAGCAGAATACCTGGGGCTGGCACTGAAACTAAGGGAATGGTGTCTCTATTGGAGATGTAGTTGCAGCTACCTTAACTGTTCTTCGATTGCAGGGTGAAACAGCACAGCACAAACCTCCAGGGTCCCACAGGAGCAAGTAGGGGCAGAAAGGGATCGGGAACAGCAAGCACCTGGCCACCATCACATTGTGTTAGATCACATCACACACACTTGTACCTGCAGTGGTTGGGATTAATCTGAGGCTAACGCCCTAACTGAGTTTTCTGGCTAATTGACATGTGACCTCACACCGAGCAATTTGGCATTACAGTACTATGGTTTAAGTCATGAGAATACAGCATTTTGTGTTGAGTCCTAACATCAGAAAATAAGAGGGAACACAAGCCATCCAGCAGCGGTCTTAGTCAACAGGAAGGAGTTCTGCCATATTTCCTGGCAGAATTTGTTATATGCCTTGTGAAAAGACTAGCAAAAACTGTATAACAGAGATCCAAAACATATTGTTACATGTGCAACTGAGATTAATTTTTAATAATTCATATCTAAGTAGGATGATGTATATAACCTGCAAGTGAAATATGGAACCTATGACACATCACTTGCTTTAGATAACTTTCCAGGAATTGGATTCTTTCTCTTTTTCTCACTGTTTTTATATTTTAAGAAAAAGATGGTAAATTACATCTTCCAAATATATGCTAAATATAAACCTATAAAGTGAGATCTTCCCTATCTGGCACCTTGAACTGAAGTCTTGAAAGATATGAACAGCTCTTAGTCACCTCAAAATGGTGTTAATGCTGAAATACTTTTTAAATTACGTTTCAAAACCAGCATTAAATGATTTTACTACTGGTTTCACATCCAAGCAGTGTGCTCTCCCTAAGTATAAATTCTTTCTGCAGATGGGACTGTCAGTGTCTCATAACAGACCACTAAAACCTTCACTTCACCAAACTATGCAGAACATAGCTACAGTATCTCCCAATTACAAATTCTGAAGGACATAGAAAAAAATAAAACACTATTATTCCAAACAATATCCAAATAAGTAAGAGTAGGACAGCATACTGACTCGTTTCTTTGAAGCTCTATTTTGCTACTGGAGCAGAGAGGTGGACAAATCCTTGATTTCAGCTCTGTTTACTCAGCCTCTTACAAGGGTTAGACATACAGTTACTCAAGCAAACTACAGCAGCTGTAGGTGCAACTGTCTTCTGTCTGTTACCAGCACTTTGGAGTGTATTCTGGTCATTCCAATGGTTATTTCAGAGCAGAATGGAACATTTCTGAGAATCTTTACTGGCTGCAAAGTCAAGCAGCATAGTTTGAACTGCTATAGCAAATAGCTGCATTCATTGCATATTTATTTTGCTTGGGTGTGGAGGGACTAAAAGCACTCACATGGACAGGCATTACTGCTCTCCACAGGTATGCAAACTTGCTAATATCAAGTCAGGACTTACGGTAAAATTTCAAAGTGCAACTGTTGGGTATCTAACAAAAACATGAGCTTGAAAAAATAATTTCCTTTTCTTAATTGTCCAGTTCATTTCAGTAGACAACATCAGGGATGCCAATACCACAGTTTTAAGTGGTAGCAATTTGAATTACAGAATGCCTTCAATACCCTAAGCAAAGAAAGGAAGCCTTATGACTTAGGATCAGTATCAGTATTTCCTGGTATAGAGGTAGAGAAAGGGCTAGTCACAGTATATTGTTTAAGTCTGTCCAGACCTTTGTATATACAGAGTTGCATTACAGGCTTTGTTCCTAAAATGGAGGCTCTGGTTCAAAAATATGGATAAAAAAGCTGTTCTGACTGCATTGATCTTTGAAAATCCACCATTTCAAACCTCCATATGCTCCAACACCCTGCATTAGAGCACGAGACAGACCAAGACCCTTGACAAGAACTTCAGGTCAAATTTTCTGGAAGTCCATGTAGCCTTTCCTGTGATTTTCCAGAATTAAACAGAACGTGAAAGCTACCAGAAAAGTTGTACATGTACTGAACGTGAGAATCACTGAAGGTGTTGAAAATGAAGGAACTGTTTTGACATAAAATATTTGGAAAGAATATTACTATTAAAAAAAAAGAGGCGAAGTCATATCATCATACTGTAGCAGAAATGTAGCAGTTTCAACTCTAATCCTTTCAGAGTGAAAATAACTTTCAACACTGACAGCTTGTTATCTATCTGTTTGGCTTAGTGGTCTGGCATGTCAAAATCTGCCAGCAGAAGTGTTTGCTTGAAAGGACAGAACAATCCTAGGACGCTTTTCATGTTTCTATTCTTTGTTACCAAGTCAAAATCATGGCCATCGATGTCAACAGAAAATTGGCTCCCAAACATTAGGTCATTCCTGACCAGTTCTTTTCAAAGTTTGTTTACAGGGTTTTGTACCAGCAGATGAAACTGGGACATGTACATTCTTCTCTTTTCCCGCTTTATAGCCTAGAGCTTAACACAGTCACCAAAAACCAACTTTGAGTTCTTATTTTGCCTGATTTTGAAAAATGGATTAAACCTCTTATGTTCAAGATGAATCCCCTAAACATACAGTATTTGATAGAGCTTTCTCTCTCCTGTTGAGGCTGTTTTGTCTTGTATGTATCTCCTCTCTAAAGGAGAGCCTTAAATGTGAACCTCTCACCTTGAAGGGGCATGCCCTAGCAGCACTTTCTGATCCTCCTGAAGTTCTTTTGAAATGCTTATGACAGGTACAAATGTTTTTGTTATGTCACTTTGCAGTAGCTATTCCACCACCACTTCTTTGCTGCAGATATAATATTCTTTTTCACACCCTCTTTTTTACACCTCTTTGTGTCCTCCACCAATCTACTCTGGCCTTAAAATTTTTCCGATTATCCCTATTCAAACTGTTGCTTCAAAGACCTTTTTCCCATTCTTCTATTGCCTTGTTCTTATGTGCTGCATCAAGTGCCAATTCGTCTCTTTTTTCAAAACTCTTCCTAGCCCTTATTCTAAATCTCCACATTCTGAGGTTTCACCTGTCAATATATAAGTAGAAGCATTGGCAAAATGCTATGAAGCGGCAAGTCAAGCCAGGAGCACTAGTGTGCACGCAAGATATATACTGTGGCAAAGTGCATACATTATTTTAAATCAACAAAGGGTGATGTAGTCTAAAAAGGTTTAAGAAGCTCTTCTCTAATAGACTTCTTTCTGATAGTGATAATAGCTTTAATAGTTTAGTGCCTTCCTGCTTCTTTCTGTGCTACTGATTACGTATGGATGAAAATTAACTACCTGAATTGAAAAACAGTAGAAGTTTTGCTTCTCTGTCTGAACTTTCCTCCTTCAGGCTGCTGTCCCGCAGTGCAGTTTACCAATAAACTGCTTTGTCATGTTTGCATCTGTTCCATTCATCTATCACAGATCAGTCGTGCCAACTCTTTCTTTCTGCTTTTAAAGCTTCTCCAAGGTTGCCTCTATAACCTAGAGAGTAAGCAACATGGCAGAAACTTTCCACTTGTACATCCCTGCTGTTTCTAGACCACTGTTCCCTGCCACCCTTTCCATACGGATAGGGTCAAAAACGTAGTCTAGTAAAAAAACGAGTAATATTTACTGCTAACAATATGGGTTTGCAAAACGTAACAGCTTTCCCCTTCCCGATATTAGAACTGCAGATGGGCTTTCACAATTTGCTTCCAGCAGTAGCAATAGTGACCAGCTGATGGATAACCTTACAGTTGGACTCGATGATCTTGAACCTAAATGATTCTGTGATTCTATGAAAGGAAGCCTACCTTACGTTCTAAAATGTCTCTCTCATAAACCGTCTTTTTATTTCCTAATAGTGGACTATTTGCTTTAGTGATTACCTAATATTTTTAAAATAAAAGTGAGCATAAATATTTTGGCATTTTGTATATGCACAGAATTTTCATGGAGAAAACATGATTCTTTTAATCTCAGACAAGGGAAAACCTCTTCAAGCTGGCACTTTCCACTTCCAATCTGTTACAAGGCAGCTTCAGATAACCACACACAGTCTTGTTATAAACACCATCTTGCTGTGCAACTTCAAGTGTCTGTCAGAGCAGCGCTGCTCTCTCCAAGCAAAGTCAAGTTTTTTGTTGCTGTTTAATAAATGAGTTAAACTAGTGAACTCTTCTGGTAACAGATGACTCTCCTTATACATCACCCTGCAAATTCACACACACATTTCTGAATAAGAGAGCCACAACTAAATGTTCTTTTCCCTTGTATCCACCACAGTACTATGGTTTTATAGACCACCTAACAATCACAGATGATGAAAAAAATGGGGGCCCTCTTTGTCTAAATTGTTACTTTGTTTCTCTTCCCTGGCTTTCTATTTCCTTCCCAGCACTACCATCACCATCAGAAAGGACCGATTCTGCATTACTAAACAGCAAGAGCCATAGGGCTTTTCACTTCTAATTTCACGCCATAATAAAATGCAGTGGTTGTTTCACTGGGGGACCTGAAAAGCCTTCCTTTGTGAGGCTTGTCTGGCGGTCAGGTTAAGCATCACACTCTGGCAGCAGGCATCTGTGCATGCCTCTTCATGCAGTTATGGCAAGGGGGGAGGAAAAAGAGCAGAAAAATGAAAAGGAGCTTCTCTTGAAAAAAATATTCATCCCCTACCCTGAAGAAAGCAATTTACATTCTATTGCTGGGCCTAAATATTTTTAAATATATCTGCTCTCTGCCTCATGGATAAACCGATCAATCTAATAATAGCAAGTCTAGAAAGTTTTCAGTGTACTTAGTTACACTTATTGCTTTAATGAAAAAATCTATTCAGCTAGAGTAGACCGATGATACAATTTTGTGTAGGTGAGAGGATGGGGAAAAAAAGGATCTAAGGAAAATAAACTTGCATTTTGATTAATTTCAGGGTAAAATTCACAAAAAAAACAGTGAAGGTGACAAACATTAACAAACAAATACGGTGTTTCTAAAAAGTACCAGGATCATACGTAAAAGAAATACTGCTTCATTCTATAAAAACAGAAGTTAAAATTCAGTTAATTCCAAGTACAGCAGGAACAAAACCTCAAAATTTAACAGGAAGCTCTGAAGCGCTCTAAACTTAGCTTTAAATATATTCCTACTACACAAAGAATGTTTTTCTGTCCCATGTTAAGAATCCCTATTGTATCCATTACATCTTTTGTAAAAAGAGATAATGTGATTCCTTTCCACAATAATATCTTCATATCTCTTAACACAGTCTACTGAAACACCAACATGAGTAATACTCTATCAGTTTACATGACAATTCACAGAATAAACATGGCTGGATAATACTTTAAAAGTTAGATAGTTTCACATATTATTTGAAAAAAAAAAAGGTTGTAATTTAAATAATACAGCGTCTGATTACCTTAGAAAATTCAAATGAAGTAACCTAAAATAGCTATCTTGTTTCAAAGGAATTTCTTTAAATGGTTGTTGAATAAATGCCTTCCCTCCTATTATTTTTCGATGCATGCTACCCATACACAAGAAAGATTTCGCTTACGTGCTAAATTGCTTGATAAGTCTCTCTAATTGTTATACTTTTTAGGTTATGGTTACGTGGTGGGCATAAGCCAATCTAAATCTGTAATGCCACCTGAAGAGAAGCAGCCCTGCACTGCGACTAGCACGCTTTTGGGTGTAAATATGCAGAAACAGGCACCCTAGACGAAAAAGGGACCGGTTTTTAGCCAAGTAAACATCGCCGTTCAGCTCGCTCAGTAGCCTCATAAAAACTAGCTGTCTGGGTTGGGGAGGTGGGCAAAAGGCAAGGAGAGAGGAGTGTGTAAACACCTCTTTAATTGATAGCCTGCACTTACAGCGGCTTAAGCCAGTCATAAAACCACAGTCTAAAAAACAACTACTATCTCATTTCCCCCCTCAAGGCTGAGTAATAAAGGCTGACATTATGGTGCTGAGAGGCAAGAGGGACAAACTGGCAGCTGAGTTAATAAATAAGGAGTTCTGATTAAACTATCATAGAATGTAATAAACTGTTAAGTCAATCCTCAGCCTTCTGCTGGAAGAATCGAGCTGGATACATTTTCCCTGGCAAGAGGCCTGGGCCAGATCACTGGCCACTTCTACCTCCAGGGCAGAAGGGAAGGCGACTCGGCACCCCGGGAACACATTCTGCTTTCAGCGTTCACGAATGCAGCTCAAACAGGCATCACTGCATTACTTTACAGTATAAATTTAGAACGTTAATTGGGCAAGCAAATTTTTCCTTAAATATGAAATTTGGCTGGCAGATATTACTCCTAAAAGGATTCTAGGATTGTCGCCGAATATGTAGCTTTTTTTTTTTTTTACTTCAGCTTGGAAGCTGAGTATTTTGATTAATTATCCACTGATTTCTAACATTATTAAAACATACTGATCCTTCCAGTCATGGACTACAATACAAAAAGTGAAAGACTGATAGTAATATACTTCTAGTCATCCTAAAGTGATCTATTGTAGCATGCAGACAATGAAATGGAATATAATTATGATAAAGGTGATGCTATGCAAAAATGTAAAGGGGAAATTTGGGATGCGTATGCTTCATCCAGGTTTCTGCCACTCATCTTAAAGGGAATCTTGAGCAAGCTCTCAGAGGAATCAAAGAGAGGAAGATTATGGAAGCATGTTGGTATTAAGTCCCCAGAGAACAACTGTCTGAAAAGCAGCTCTTTGCATAGCACTCTGTATGCTGACAGATGAAATTGATAGCTTGTCTTTTTATGTAAATATATGCAAGGAAATGCACACTAGTTAATGAAGTACAGCCACGGGGTCACAACCAGAAGTCATAATTCTGGATTAAATCAGCACAGATTGTAGGTGCCCAGCAATCTCAGGAACTGACTCCCTGTGATTGCTCAGAGGCATCCTAAACGTCACGGTAACGCGTATCTGGGTAAGAGCGCTAGGATGCTCGGCTTTGTAGAGAGCGTGTACCTCTGAGCTGCTCTGGAGGTATTGTCATTGTAAAGTGCAAAATTTAACAATCCTGAAAAATCTTCACTGAGGGCCCTGGAGTTGTGGCAGCTCTAACTGGATGGCATTTTTTTACCATTTATCTCAATACAAACATGGTTAGGTGGGCAGCAGAGGTAAGATGGAGGACTGTGTGCAACAGGAAGAAGGAAAACAAAGGTGCGGGATGAGGGGAGGAGAAAAGCGGGGGTGGGTGAAAAAAAAGTCCTACAAAGCTTTCCATGTGAAGTCACCTGTAAGGATCGCAGTACGTCCTTGAGGATATATTAATCCATAATGAAATACTGCAGCTTTTAATTTAGTCAGGATACTTCCAATTTTTCTTTTTTCTATATAGATACCTCTTTTAATGAAAGTGTTGAGGGATTTTAAGAGTTTGAAACCAAACATCAGGAAAGAAAGTACATAAGACAGTAAATAAAAAGTACATAAGCTCTACCTCTTGCTCCAACAGCTGGTTTTCTCCTGAATCATTCCATCTAGACCATCCTCTGCCTAGCTACCTTACAATTACCATGAAAGCTGAAGCAGGTAGACAGCTAAAAGGAGAAGGCTTTTGCTGTTTATGCACAGACAGACAGAGTGACCTCACGCTAAAGACAGAAATGAAGAACTTCTCGTTATTTATCAAAGACAGGAAAGCTAGGTAGGAATTTAGAATCATAGAATCATAGAATCATAGAATAGTTTGGGTTGGAAAGGACCTTTAAAGGCCATCTAGTCCAACCCCCCTGCAATAAGCAGGGACATCTGCAACTAGATCAGGTTGCTCAGAGCCCCGTCCAACCTGACCTGGAATGTTGCCAGGGATGGGGCATCTACCACCTCTCTGGGAAACCTGGGCCAGGGTTTCACTACCCTCATGGTGAAAAATGTCTTCCTTTCATCTAGTCTAAATCTGCCCTCTTTTCATTTAAAACCATGACCCCTTGTCCTATCACATCAGGCCCTACTAAAATGTCTGTCCCCATCTTTCTTGCAAGCCCCCTTTAGGTACTGGAAGGCTGCAATAAGGTCTCCCTGGAGTCTTCTCCAGGACGAACAACACCAACTCTCTCAGCCTTTCTTCAGCGAAGAAGTGTTCCAGCCCTCTGATCATTTTGGTGGCCCTCCTGTGGACCAGCTCCAAAAGGTCCATGTCTTCCCTGTCCTGAGGGCTCCAGAGCTAGACGCAGGACTCCAGGTGGGCTCTCACCAGAGCACAGTAGAGGGGCAGAATCACCTCCCTCCACCTGCAGGCGACACCATTTTTAATGCAGACGAGGATACAGCTGGCCTTCTGGGCTGAGAGAGCATATTGCTGGCTCATGTCCAGCTTTTCATCCACTTGTACCCCCAAGTCCTTCTTGGTAGGGCTGCTCACAATCCCTTCATCCCCCAGTCTCTATTGATATTGGGGATTGCTCCAAGCGATGTGCAGGACCTTGTACTTGGCCTTGTTAAACTTCATGAGGCTTGCAGAGGCCCGCTCCTCAAGCCTGTCAATGTCCTTTTGGATGACATATCTTCCCTCGAGTGAACCAACTGCACCACTCGGTGTCATCTGCAAGCTTGCTGAGGGTGCACTTGATCCTACTACATCACTGATGAATATATTAAATTGTATTGGTCCCAGTACAGAGCCCTGAGGGTCACCACTCATTACTGGTTTCCACTTGCACATTGAGCCATTGACTGTATCTCTTTGGATGTGGCTGTACAGCCAATTCTTTATTCATCTAACAGTCCACACTCATCAAATCCATATCTCTCCAATTCAGAGAGAAGGATATTGTGGTGGACCATGTCAAAACCCTTACAGAAAACCAGATAGATGCATCCATACGTCTTCCCTTGTCCACTGATGTGGTCACTCCATCACCTAAGGCCACTAGGTTGGTCAGGCAGGACCTGCCCTTGGTGAAGCCATGCTGGCTGGCTCTCCAATCTCCTTCCTGTCCTCCGTGTGCCTTAGCATAACTTCTAGGGGCATCTGTTCCATGATCTTCCCAGGCACAAAGCTAAGGCTGACAGTTCCCAGGGTCTTCCTCTCTACCCTTTTTAAAAATGGGTGCAATGTTTCCCTTTTTCCGGTCTCCAGGGACTTCCCCTGACTGCCATGACTTTTCAAATATCATGGAGAGTGTCTTGGCAATTACATCAGCCAATTCCCTCAGGACTCTGGGATGCATCTCATTAGGTCCCCAACACAGGTGTATTCCTCAAGTGGTCACAAACCTGATCTTCCCTTGTGCCAACTTGAAATGTAGAATCTCATGGACCTCCAGATACAAAGAGAAGAGCTCATATTCTTCATGGATTGTGTTACATCTGTCTCACACTCATCCCATGCTTTCCCTCAGGGCTTATGCAGCACTGAAATTGTAGTATACCCCAAGATTTTGCTACAGAAAAAGAACAACACTGTATTTTAAAATCTACAAAAAAAGTCATTATTGTGTGCAGATAACTAGGTGGTATTCCCTGCCTCAGTAGGATCTAGGCCAAATCGCACAAGTCTTAATTCCTGAAATAACTGAAAAATTAAGATAAAACAGGTCTGCTTTCTTTTATGGTCCCATTAAAATTTATGTTTGCTAGATCAACCAAAAGTGGGAAACCAACCTGCCTTTCTTGAAAGATAAAGAATCTCCTTGAAGCCTACATAGCCCCCACATCAATACCAGGTACCCTGTATACCAGATATCCTATATCTAAGGATATAGAAGCTGTGCAAATATCCTCAAAATTCAAAGGAACATGAGACATCTATTTCAGGAAATGTATAACTATTCAGGAAATAAAACTCAGTAGGAACTGTGCTTTGAATGTGCCAGGTCAAGGCAAGTTATTTCCTCAGACCAAAAAGTATCTAGGGCTTAATTCAGTTGCCCATTCACAGGTACCAATATCCAGTTTAACACACAGTATGACAACTGGCCTCCAGCTGCCGCTCCTGAAAGGCAAACACCTTTTCCTTAGGTATCTGTCAAATCTGCCAGCCCCACATGGATGGCTCCAGGACTCTAGACAAGCTCAGATGGAACTGAGTGCTCATGTGCAAATGAACAATACAGCCTGTGGTGGGTTGACCTTGGCTGGACACCAGGTGTCCACCAAGCTGCTCTATCACTCCCCCTCCTCAACTGGACAGGAGGAGAAAATTACAATGAAAGACTTATGGGTCAAGATAAGGAAAGGGAGATCACTCACCAATTACTGTCACAGGCAAAACAGACTTGACAATCAAATCAGAGTAGGGTAATGGGCACATAAATCCAAATCTTAAAATAACCTTCCCCCAACACCTCCCTCTTCCTGGGCTCAACTTCATTCCCGATTTTCTCTACCTCCTTCCCCCTGAGCGGCGCAGGAGGACGGGGAATGTGGTCAGTTCATCACACCTTGGCTCTGCTGCTCCTTCTTCCTAAGAGAGAGAACTCCTCACACTCTTCCCCTGCTCCACCGTGGGGCCCCTCCCACAGGAGACAGTCCTCCATGAACTGCGCCAACATGCATCCTTCCCACAGGCTGCAGTTCTTCACAAACTGCTCCAGCGTGGGTCCTTTCCATGGGGGGGAAGTCCTTCAGGAAAAGACTGCTCCAGCATGGGTCCCCCATGGGCTCACAAGTCCTGCCAGCAAACCTGCTCCAATGTGGGCTCCTCTCTCCACGGGGCCACAGGTCCCGGGAGTCTGCTCCAGCACAGGCTACCCATGGGGTCACAGCCTCCTTCGGGCACATCCCCCTGCTCTGGTGTGGGGTCCTCCACAGTCCCTCCGGGGCTGCAGGGGAGTATCTGCTCCACTGTGGACCTCCATGGGCTGCAGGGGAATCTCGGCTCCAGCCCCTGGAGCCCCTCCTGCCTCTCCTTCTTCACTGACCTTGGTGTCTGCAGGGTTGTTTCTCTCACATATTCTCACTCCCCTCTCCGGCTTCAATTGCTGTTGCATGGGTGTTTTTTTCCCCCTTCTTAAATATGTTATGCCAGAGGCATATTCCCCCACCGTCGCTGATGGGTTCAGCCTTGGCCAGCAGCAGGTTTGTCCTGGAGCCAGCTGGCATTGGCTGTACCAGATATGGGGGAAGCTTCTGGCACCTTCTCACAGAAGCCATCCCTGTAGCCCCATCACTACCAAAACTTTGCCATGCAAACCCAGTACACATCCTTACTGCAGGATTCAGCTTCAGACATTTAAGCTGCATGTCTGCATGTGAGACAGGGACCCAGCTTGCCTTTAGCTGATGGCCATCGAGACAGTGCAGTCAACAGCATGCAGAGAACCTCTCAGCGGACCAAATATAGGTGTCTCCTACAGGGTGAGATAAGTAGCTCTCTGGAGGTTACTGCCTGTACTAACTGGATTCCTATTGACAACGGAGGGAGTCTGGATACCTCTATCATGTATAAATTGTATAGACTCCAAAATTCAGGTGTTTGAATCTCAAGTCTCATCATTGGTCAAAATATTGTTAATTTGCTTAGCATGGTGGGATTATAATCTTGAGAAAATATTTCTTACCCAAGAACTGTAATATTCCAGAATACTCCTGGAAGTAGAATACTTCTGTAACAAGTATTTCAGGCAGACATTTATAATCTTGTGGCTGTATTATATTTCTTAAGTGTAACAACACTCAGTCATAAAAGTAGATAAAAAACTACTCATGAAGAGACTTCTGAACAAGACATAACATATAATCTGGTTTGTTTCACCGCCAGTCATCTTTGTTACATGATTTTAATCATTTTTACTCTCAATCCAATTTGATCTAAATATGATTTTCAGTTGCTGTAACATTGAAAATATGTTTGGGCCTGTGTATAAAACCACCAAGGCACTAATTTTTGATTATTCAAACAAACTGTCTTAATAATTTTATATTTTCCACAGTATTTCTTTGGGCAAGTGGCTAGAGATTAATATGTAAGGACCTTAGGGTAACCATCCTATATTTGTCTGAACAAATGCATCAATTGATGCTGTATAATAAAAAAACAATTCTCTCTTTTGCCTAACCGCCACAAGACAGTTAAATCAAATTTTTTTACCACCATGTAAAATTGCCACTGCCCAGCAGCAAAACTGCTAGTATACTGATACTGTTTACAGAATTACTTGTAACATAAAATAGACATACACTTTATTGTAAATGCCAGTTGTTACAAGTCAAATCATGAAAGCTACCCTTTTTCAGTAACAGTACAAAAATTTTTCAGTAATGTTTTTTATACACAGAATGAACAGAATTAAGAATACTTCAGGATTTGACTATTATAATGTCTGACTGTAAAGAAATATAATACCTCTTTCCTGCATTTTACAATTGCCTAATGGAATGGCCATAAAAGTTTGCATACGTCTGACAAATGTATTCAAGTATCCTAAAATTTGCTTACACATTCATAGAGAAATGACCTGTTTTATGGTTTAACCTCAGTGACTCAGTATCATAGGGACAATTTTGTGCTTGAATTAACATGTGCAATGCTCATTAAAACAGGACCCACCCAGGCAACCAAGGAGACAGAGTTTGGCCCAAAGTATCTTAAGAATAATTTATGTATTTGGCACAAATTCTGGAACAACGCTTAGGCCAAGCCAATTGCATAAACAATCTTTCCATTCACATTCTTTAAAAAGGCAACAGCAACAACAGCTGTCACAGCTCCTTGTCCAAATACATCTTTCTCTTTTTAATTTTAACTTCTTAAACTAATCTGTACCTGCATTTTTAAGAAACTAGTTTCAAATGATGTCTTTTTCCGTTCTTTTCTTCTATGAATACAATTTTCCTTCAGACATTAAAAGGTATCTTGAAAAGGATATTCTCCTAAATTGTGGCCATTACAGTTGATTTACTTATTTCTTTCTTAGTCCTTTCATGCATCTTTTTCTTGTTCAGTGTAACTACTGAAATCCTTTCCAGGCCTGAAGACGACCAACAGAGATGGCTATACCAAAGGGGCATCACTGTAGGCAACGTAGGCAACGTACTTCATCGGTGTTAGAAAATCTACACTTCTTGAGTGTATTTCAGGATTTACTTTGGTTACTATGACTCACGGTATGTACAAAATCATTCTAATTTAGATGAAGTTTACACTATCATATAATGTTCTCTTAAAGATATGGCCTATCACAGTTAACACAAATTATTCTGTGCCTGTAAAAGCCCTTTTATGTCATTATAATTGCACCCCTGTAAGTATTTCGATAGAGGAGTTTCAAAGCGCTCTACCTCTCTAATCTATACTGCCAAACTAGCTGCTCATATAGTTTTATATTTTTTTCCTCTCCTGGATCTGACAAGAGCATAACAAAGGTAAGGTGTTCAGAAAATTAAAGTATTTTATAAAAGAGAAGAAGAATTCTAGCCAAAGATTATTATAACTCAGTTCTTGAAAAATGTCACTATATTTCTCCGGGCACAAATCCAATCCAAAGAGAAAAAACATGCCAGCCCCATCTGTAACACATTTTAAACTAATTTATTGCTACTAACTGTTCTCAAGTAACTGTGTTGCCCTGCAAATACTATAAGATAAAGCTTTCATTTAAGAGCTTTATTTTATTTGCTTCATGGATCGTTTTGGCACATTTTGCCATTTCCCACTGCAAAATTTAATGTACTCTGAAAACCTCCATGTAATATCTCAGAAGAAAGAAAGAATACTCTGAAGTTTGTTGTTTGCCACATTAATAAACTAAACTGCTTCAGTTACCTCCAAAAAGGACAATCAATCATAAGATTTGCTATATGAGTCTCCAGAAGTTATTTCTTTCTTGAAAGCATTTTACTGATTTTAGGAAATGACATACCATTGTACACTCAGATTTGCCTTTAAAAAAGAAGTAGAAACATAGCTTTAAAAGTATCGCTTTGACTACTACAACACAATATACAGTATAGAAGACAGGGACGTTTGATGTTTGAAACAGTGACTTCAAAACATAAAGAAAACAGAAGCGGACTAAACAGTGGCATCTACTTCCCAGGTTTACATAAGGAACACTTCGTCAGTCCAAAACACTCACCATCTTCGCCCAACACATAAATATGCTTGAAGGTCTGTATATCCTAAAGCTTTTCAGGGTGGTTTCTTTCTGTCCCCTTGGCCCAGTTATGCCTGTTCCTTACAAAAGCTTTATTCAACTTTATGCAGATTATACACAATACAAGACCTGTTTTGGGCTTTACCTTCCAGTGCATTGCTTCTTTGTAGAGCCATTCAAACCAAGCACAAATCAAGTGATACGAAAACAGAACAATAATGTTTTCCAACTCATTGGATCCAGTTTGGAAATTAGAGATGGTGTCTTTACAAAGCAATCAGTGAAGGATAAGTGAGAGGCATATAAAAGTATTAGTCAAGATGTAGTTGAGAAATGACATCCTCCCCCACCACTACTAAGTTAAGTAGATCCAGTGAGAGGAGACTCAAGTCCCATTGCCCTTTGTAATGAGAGGGAGCAAGCACTTCTGCAGACATGACCAGGTGAGGCTCCAAGAACAGTGTAAGCCAAATCAACTATAGGCAGATGTCCTGGTTCTGCCCTCCTGCTCTGCTGGGCTGCACAATGTGTTTGCTCTTTTGCACTTCAACTAAAAAAATTAACACACTTGTAGGCTGGCAATGCTGAAAACTCTCCCTTTGATCATCTCCTCCACTCCAAGAAGTTTTCAGCCAGACATGTGAGCTGACCTTGCTCACTGCAAAGTCAACATAAGGTAGTGGAACAGAACAAGTAGCTGAGGGAAGGGAATACTGCCCCTTGCCACCTCAACCCATACAGAAAACAGCCTCACAGCCAGCCCACCCCAAAATGTATTCTGTTTTGAAAATTCCCTTTTTCCTCATCCTTTTACTAAACTGAAAAAAACTTTTGGATTTTAAAGTGACCACCAAATTAAAAAAAAAAAAAATGATTAAGTGTTAATGTTTTTTTCTTCTACTTCTGCATTTAGAAGATGTGAACTGTTCCATGATCCTCAAAGAAAGGAGTATTGCATTCTAAAATAATAAAGCATTATTTGCATGTTCAAGGTCTCATACACAGAGACATAAATTTGAGCAATCTGACCATTAGAAAACATACTCACAAAGAAGATAGTTATGTCACCATGCTGCTCTATGACCGGTCCAGTGACCGAATTGTCACATTGAAATTAAAATTTGGTCATTAAATCATCTTTGATAGAGGTAATTTGCTACTAATTCAGGCAGAAAGATTATGCACTTTTAGGCTGGATGACAATATTTGTAATCATATATTCTGACCTTCTTACTTCACTGTCAAACTGGCACAGGTGTTAAGGACCAGAGTAAAGCTTTTTTTCCTAATTTCACATGCCCCTTCTTAAAGCAACAAGTTATGGGAGTTAAAGACTTTACCAGGTTGTAATTCTGGGCTCCCAGCTGCCTGCAGCAAGCATTCCCAGATCTCAGCAGAGCTGCATACTGCCCTTGCCTTTTCCCACTCCAGAATGTCTCACCTTCCATCTCAACCACATATTCTTTGCTCTGGATCTTCACAAGAGTCTTGCGTACATGCAACTATTTCCAGTGCCTATTCTGGAGAAATTCTCCTTAAAAAAGCTTAGGGGCTTCTCAAGTACTTCTCAGCAACATGAAGAATCCAGGCTGGAGGAGAGAGATAAATATTTCTTACCTTTCCTGAAACTGATATTTTGGTAGATAGTAAAAATGTAAACGAACAGATCTTTATCAAACCCTGAAAAGCTTAAAATGGAAGAAATGAAGATATAATACTGGCCAAATTAATAATAATGAAAAATAATCAGAGTATGGGCAAGGAATTGTATTCTGAAAATTTTATCACAAGAAATAAGATTTTTTAAACTGAAAACAATAATCACAAGAAGCCAATAAGGCTTCAAATCAAAGCCAACTGAAATCAATGATACCTTTGCATTTACTTCAGCAGGCTTTCGATAGGACTATAATTGCTTTAATTGAGTCTTGAAAGATAACTCGTGATCATATCATATACATTATAATAATAGATACATGCAAACTGAGAATGTTAACCACAAAAAGCCTTTTTCCCCACTTGTTTACCATCTCTGTAGTTTGAATGAACATATCTTTGTAAATATTTATTCAAATTTGGGGTTTTTTCACCATTAACTTCTAAACTAAAAGTTTTAAATTGTTCAAACATCTTTATGTATTTGTTTACTCAAGGTGTGAAGCAGCTTGCATTTCAAAGAAAAGTTGCTATTCTGTCCATTTCCTTCCAGTGTAACTAATTTTTCATTTTATCAATGATTGTTGCTTCCACAGTTGAGCACATTTGCAGTGTGATGTCAAAACATGAAACAATTAAAACTTTGTTTACGGAACTTCAGTAATTTTACAGCAATAAACATTGTATGCAAATGTTTACATTTTATTGTAACAATGTCTTACAAAGGGGTGATTTTCTTAATCTATCCTAGTAGTACTTGTCTATCACTTTGAAAGAGCAGCCAAATTATTGTACAGGACTTTACAGCAAAACTTGTCTCCTGAAGCTTTTCTACAAAACAGAAGACATTAATTTCTCCACAACCTTTCAAGTGTACCAGTTTTCTAGTGCTTTTTATTAGTTTCAAAAATATTGTGTCTAATTACTAATCTAGGCTGTTAAACTTGATAGTAACTTCCTTAGCATAGCTTATAGGTGTTGTATTCACACATTTATAATAAAGAATTGTTCAAAAAAAATGTGTCCAGCTCAAACTACAGTTCTCTGATTGCTAAAGCAGATCCAAATTAGCATTCACAGCCTGCATTTCCCTAACAACAGGCTTTCAAGTTGGAAATAATTTGTAATTCAAAGAGGATTTTGGTCAATAGATTCTGAGCACGGAAAACATGTTTGGCACTTAAAAAATCCAAGACCTGTTGAACACTTACGAGTTTACATTTTCTTGTTTCCCGTTATTTTTCAGTGAAACATTATTAAATGGGTATATGATTTGATAAAAATTGGAATTATTCCCAGACATTCAATTTAGACTGGGTTTATTGCTAATATCTGACAAAATCTTAATTTATATTTACAACTGTTCTTTACTTTGACTCCAAATGATGTAATGGCTTTACAGTTTAATAAACAGGAAAAGATGTTGAGAAAAATAATCTCTTATGTAAATTTGAAACACACCAGCGTCCTCTTCAAAATGTTTTTCTGTACATATGTACAGATTATAAGTATAGCTGCTGCAATATGTTTACTCCAATAACAGATGCAGAAAAAATCAGGCTGATTCATTAATTAAGTAGATAGTTGTTGTGTGCAACATCCAGAACTGAATGTGCGTAAATTAAATGCAATTCCATTTTTATGAGGATTTATGGTATATAACAAGTCATTAGATTTTTAAAAAACTGAACAGTACTTTCCTATTACAAAAACAGAAAATCACATACACAACAGTTTATGTTTTCCCATATTTGGTTGTCTTTGGAAGTCTGAACTATGTAGACATGATGTGATGGAAGTAATAACGCAGTATTAGTATTTCTGCACTGCACCGCACTTTTATAAGAGTGCTGAAGAAACTTCTGAAACAGTTCTCACAGAATTCAAAATGCGATTTCCCCTATGAGGTCCGTTCATGATTGGGCAATATATGCCTTCCCTTTATTTGCACTGGAGAAGAGGAACAGAGAAGAACAAAATAATAGACCTGTCAAGTCTACTATTACAAAAGAGATGCTCACTATTTTGGCCTTCACCTTAAGTCCCCTCTCCCTCCCCCCTTCCTCTCAAGCCTACCCCTCTAGCTTGATGCCCTCATCTGACACACCTCCACACCTATCAACTGCTGCAACTCACCAATTGGAAGAGCTTGCTAACAAGATTTACGTGGTGCAGGGAATCTAACATTTTAAGGCAACAGAACCATGCTGCAACAAGGAAAATGTGTGCCTAGATAGAGACATGCTTATGTGTGTCTACAAAGAGACTCTGTACTCCTAAAGAAGAGCACCAATTCCAGTTCTTGGGGAACAAGACTCCAGAAGACAGGAGGAAGACTGCCTTCTGTACAGCTCCCACATAAAGTATTTTGCCCTGAAGAGTAGAAGTGTTTCAAATAAGTTCTTGATCACATTAAAACAGATTCAAGTATTATCTCAGCCATGAGAACAAATGAATGTAACATCTTAGTCTGATGGGGATTTAGGACAAAGCAAGAACTTCTCCCTGAAACCTTAAAGCTGTAACTATACTTCATCACACCTATAGCTTTTTTTTGTGTATCAGGGGGCACACAGGTTTCATCTGTATTTTTTTTTCTTGTTTGTTTGTGATCTTGCGTATTTTTGTTAGGTAGGCCACCAGTGTTGCGATAATTCAGCCTGTTGAGTGAAAAAACAGGGGAAATCATGTAAAGGAATTTTGGAGTCAATTTTAGTAAAAATTCTATGTGACTGAAACAACAATAGCTATAGCAATTTCGCTTCTTATTTTCTGAGCCATACAGTATGTTTTGCATATTGTCATGATTTTAGGAGACATGGAAAGCAAGATCCGTAGATCAAAGACTTGGCAGACAACTTTGTAGACTATTTCATTATGTAACCACCATTCTACTCTAACCCCAAAAGCAAAAGAGCTGCTACAGATGGCTTCTGATGGCAATTTTTTCATCATTGTAGTTGTAAGACACATTAGAACGATTGTCAGGTTAAAGAATGTCCAACCAGACCTGTATTTCTTTTGAATAAAATTAGAAGTGTGATCATTATCAGTTTATCCAAATGCTTCCTCTGTCCCCACACCCCGCACAAACAAAAAAGTTAGCTGTGATTGTTTCCCACACTCATCTGACACATTAGGTGCTTAGGTATGAAATTATTCAATCAGAACATGAAATTAAATTCGTCTCAGACTCACCCTGTCACTCTTTTGTCTCTTACATATGATTTAAATAAGAAAATTAAAGCCAGTTTTTTACTGGAGTTGAAAAAAAATGCAGAAGAGCAACATAAAACAGTATAAAAGTTTTAGTTTCACAGAATAAAAGAAGGTAAAGCATTTGATTTCCTATGAACCAGTTTATTATCTTTTATATCTGGATCACAATATAGGAAATAAATATTGCACTTTCATAACATTCCACATCTTTGTTGTCAAACTTCAACCACCATCTCTAAAAAGACTGGGAGGATTTACACAGCAGCATGTGACAGCTTTAGCCAAAGGAAGGGAGAGAATAAGTGGGTAGGGGAAGGAATGAGACATGACTTTTTAGTTTTGATTCTGCATATAAACATGGAGAAATAGCTTGGTGTTTAAGAGGCTTTTTGAGAGGTTCTTTTTGTAGCTATGTTGCTTTCACCATCGTATCGTGAATGGTGTTGGTTTTGCAGCAGCAAACTGGGAGCTGATGCAGGTTTTGGTTGCTCTACCTCCCTCATACTGGCTACCTTCTCAGAAGAGACTCCAGAAGAGACCACATGTTCAGTGCTCGTCTTCCTTACCTGAAAAACCCCCATCTGAATATTTACCACCATGAAAGTTTATTTACTACCATTAAAGTTTATGAATTATGTTGATTCAGAACAGGAAACTAGAATTAATCTCTTTTCTTTCTTCCTGTCTTTGGGACAAACATTGAGATTCTGCACTCTACCCCACTTGGGCTATGCCAACACTTGCTCTGAAAGCTCATCAGTATGAACCTGATTATATTAAAGTACCAAAGTGTAATGGTTACATGCAAATTTAGATTTGCAAATGTATAGAATAAAAAATGTATATAATAATAAATATTTTTAAGAAAATAGG
The DNA here is from genome assembly GCF_000687285.1 of Phaethon lepturus. Lineage (NCBI taxonomy): Eukaryota > Metazoa > Chordata > Aves > Phaethontiformes > Phaethontidae > Phaethon > Phaethon lepturus. Next base: position 152,023 of record NW_010548173.1, read on the forward strand.
GATGTCTGATTAGGGATTGACAACAGATTTAATTTCAGTTCTGAAGTCCCTTTTATTACATTTTATATTGGCTCTGCTTACAATGCTTGCTTTAACAAGAAACTCTAAGTTAGTCTGACTTCAAAAGTTCATACATATATATAAGAGATCTTGTGCTTAACTCTTTGCAATAACTTCTCAACATTTCTGGAAGGACCAAACTGTGCCTAGTAGGATAGCAATTAGTTAAATGGAGGTGCAAGAAGTAGGGAAAATACTATGTAGGCCACCTATTTACTCATCATTTTCCTGCTCCATTACTCCAACCGCTATCAGAAGACATTACACCAGTACGCTGCTAAGAGCTTACTCTCTATTGCTAGCCGTTTAGGAGTTTACTACAATCAACGCAGTAAATGTTCATGACAGACCAGCATATATTATTAAAGTTAAAATATTTCATCAACCATTATTATCTTCAGAGGACACTAATTTAAAACAACCTATTAGAGTAGTTTTGATGTGTAAGAAGAATCAAGATCTTTATGTATTTATCTGTGGTGCTGGAAATAGGGAGCCAAAGTATGGCAGAATTATTTCACACCTATCAGTTTATCATGGTGTCAGTTACCATCCAAAAGAAATGAAAAAGATCAGAATTAATCCAAAATGTAAGTCTAGCCAGAGGGAACATACATTACACTATGACACATTGATTATTCCATAAATACCCCAGTAAAGCTTCCATTTTGGCAAAGCCATTTATACTAATACAGTATAATCCTTTTCCAACGTAGCACAAAGAAATGTAATCAACACAGAGTTATAACTAGAAGAAACTGTGAAAAAGGTTCATGATTTCCTTGGTAGAGAATATAATGGGTCCTCTTCATTGTTGTGTTATTTGCTACACTTTCTTTGTTGTACTGAGATCAGATGTCATTAAAAATTATTATAGAATTCAGTTATCGAAGCAGACACTACTGACAATTCCTGTATGAGGATACATTCCTGTATCAGGAATAGTGTGGCCAACAAGAGTAGGGAAGTGATTGTGCCCCTGTCCTCGGCACTGGTGAGCCCGCACCTTGAATCCTGTGTTCAGTTTTGGGCCCCTCACTACAAGAAGGATGTTGAGGTGCTGGAGTGTGTCCAGAGAAGGGCAACGAAGCTGGTGAGGGGGCTGGAGCACAAGTCTTATGAGGAGCGGCTGAGGGAACTGGGGGTGTTTAGTCTGGAGAAGAGGTGGCTGAGAGGAGACCTTATCGCTCTCTACAACTACCTGAAAGGGGGTTGTGGCGACGAGGGTGTTGGTCTCTTCTCCCACGTAACTAGTGATAGGACAAGAGGAAATGGCCTCAAGTTGCACCAGAGGAGGTTTAGATTGGACATTCGGAAAAATTTCTTCACTGAGAGGGTGGTCAGGCATTGGAACAGGCTGCCCAGGGAGGGGGTGGAGTCGCCCTCTCTGGAAGTGTTCAAAAAACGTGTGGCTGTGGCGCTTCAGGACATGGTTTAGGGGACATGGTGGTGCTGGATTAATGGTTGGACTTGATGATCTTGAAAGTCCTTTCCAACCTAGTGATTCTGTGATTCTGTGACAATGCACCCTACATGCCTGCATGTGCATCCTAAAAATAACTTCCCTATTTTATTCTTAGTTGAAAAAAAACCAATATAAAACTAGGACTAAAATTTCACAAGAAAGCAAGCCTCTCCTCCACCAGAGTTGCCTTTGGATGCTATTCTGTTAATGCGCCATGTACTCATATTTCTTTCTTCCCCATCTCTCATCATTGACTTAAATAATATCACAACACTTAGATTTGAGTTGGTGTAGACACCTGGCAAAGACATGGGACAGCAAATGCTTCCTATATTAACTGAAATACTTCATCGTACAAAGACAGCTGTAGGAGACAAGTAATATTTTAATTTCAAACACTACTACAGCTTTCTTCTCAGTAAAAATCTCAATTCTTAGATAAAACCATATATGTAATGCCAAACCTATGGAACGGAATTATTTTTTAGTATAACATCAGATCTAGTGACATCTATGTACTTTATTAACCCTGAAAAACTATTTCCAACAAAGTTCATGGTAGGTAAATACCATTCCATTTTACAGATGGGGAAGTTAGAGAAGAGAGAGGGCACAGAATTTGCCAAGACTACTTACAGTATATCAGCAATAACAACATGTGTCTCTCAACTCCAGCTGCTGTGGTTTAACCCCAGCCAGCAACTAAGCAACATGCAGCCACTCACTCACTCCTCCGCCCCGACCCGGTGGGATGGAGAGGAGAAACAAAAAACAAAAGGTAGAACTCGTGGGTTGATGTAAAGACAGTTTAATAGGACAGCAAGGGATAAGGGGGGGAAAAAAAAAAGTAGTATACAAAACAAGTGATGCGCAACACAGTTGCTCACCACCCGCTGACCAATGCCCAGCCAATTCCTGAGCCGTCGCACCCCTGGCCAGCTCCCCCCAGTTTATATACTGAGTATGACGTCATATGGTATGGAATATCCCTTCGGCCAGTTTGGGTCAGCTGTCCTGGCTGTGTCCCCTCCCAGCTTCTTGCTGGCAGGGCATGAGAAGCTGAAAAGTCCTTGACTAGTGTAAGCACTACTCAGCAACAACGGAACATCAGCATGTTACCAGCATCATTCTCATACTAAATCCAAAACACAGCACTGCACCAGCTACTAGGAAAAAAATTAACTCTATCCCAGCTGAAACCAGGACACCAACTAAATCAAAAGAATCTTACTCCTACCTGAGTTACAGTCACCTATAAAGCAATTCACCGTTTAAAATCACTTTCCATCGCTGGATGACAGCATAGATACCCCCAAGCCTTAAGTACTATGTTCAGATTTTGCTGTGATGATTCCTGTATTCTACCTCTGACTTCTGTTGTGCTCCTTTCACACCAGAGGATACTGCACCCTGAGATTTCCTCAGTCTGGTGACTTTTTCCATCAAAATGAGGCTGGCTAGCAAACACTGCAAATTGGTCCAGCTTAACTTGTTTTGGCTGAAGCAGGTTAGGATGTGCTCACTGGAGTAGCAGCGCGGAGAAGCAGTGATTACAGGGATACTGTCAAGAGGGAAGAAGTGATAAACACCTGTGGAAAATAACCTCTTCAGTGGTACTACAAGAAACAAAAAGAGTGTAGTATACAAACCAGAATCTCCAAGCCAGTGTGAAGGAAATGTATGTATTGTGCTAGCCAAAGAATTTACTTAATTAGCACCACACTAACCTGAACTCTGAACATCATTAAATGAATGCTCACAGTGAGAAAGCCCAACCAACTGAACTTGAGGAACAGTAAGAGCAGAGAGGATGAAGGTAAATTACAGGCTCCAAAGGAGACTAGAAAAAGGTGTTGATTTAATTCTCATTCACTGACTGAAAGCAGCCTGATTTCCCACTCTGACCAGCAATAAGACTGAATGTAAATCAAAAAAACAAGGAAGCTATTTACCCAGTTAACTAATGCCCCTAATTAAACACTGGCATAACTCGATTTAATAACAACATGGTCATATTGCAACTCAATTTAGAATAATGTATATATTTTTCTGTATTCCTCTTATAATTGTGAATAACACAAGTACAAGCAGTGTCCCCCTTGTGAATAAAAGTGAGTTGCAATTACAAAGTGACCAAATAACCATCACTCCTAGTAGTAATACTCCTCAGTGAAGACTGCTAACAATTAGCAATGATACTTTCCTGCAGCTCAGAAGACAGCCTGTAGAAACCTAAAATTAGCACATACCCCTCCTCCAAGGCATTTTATCTGTTCCTTTAAAAAAAATCACATCGACCTGAATATGAATTAAATGCTGCTTCTCCTCTTTTTCCTCTTTTAAACAAAATCTGCATTTCAAAGGAAATAGGCAATTTTATGTTGGATAATGAAGACAGTATCTGCCAACTCTTCCTTTTGTGTTTCATGCTTCATATCTTCCCTTTTCAATTTTGCATCTTGAAACACACAGTTTGGCTGGTAAGAAATAAAACGTCCAAAGAAGCACATATTACACACAATTAGAGTGTCTAATTTATTCTTGGTATATTACTTCATGATGATATCAATAACTATACTGCAGAATAGTTGAAGTTGGAAGTGACGTCTGGAGATCATCTAGTCCAACCCCTCTGCTCAAAGCAGAGTCCACTGAAGTAAGTTGCTCAATATCTACACAGAGAGAAAAGGGTGTTGTTATCATATGTTCTTTTATACTACAGCAGCAAGCCCATGGTCTGGTTACATTAGGATCCTATGTAACTACATGCACAAAAGTTCTCTCTGAAATACTTTTTTGGCCTGACAAGTTTCTCATACAAACAAAAATAATTCAATGGCTACACCACAATATAAAGAATAAAGGTAACTGCAAGTACCAATATGCTCAGCCTTCACAGAATAGCTACTGAATAATAGAATCATAGAATAGTTTGGGTTGGAAGGAACCTTTTAAGGTCATCTACTCCAACTCCCCTGCAATGAGCAGGAACATCTTCAACCAAATCAGATTGCTCAGAGTCCAGTCCAACCTGACCTTGAACGTTGCCAGGGATGGGGCATCTACCACCTCTCTGGGCAACCTGGGCCAGGGTTTCACCAAGAAAAAAATTCTTCCTTCTATCTAGTCTAAATCTGCCCTCTTTTAGTTTAAAACCATTACCCCTTGTCCTATCACTACAGACCCTGCTAAAAAGTCTGTCCCCATCTTTCTTACAGGCCTCCTTGAAGTACTGGAAGGCTGCAATAAGGTCTCCCTGGAGCCTTCTCCTCTCCAGGCTGAACCACCACAACTCTCTCAGCCTGTCCTCACAGGAAAACTTTCAGTTTTCAAAGAAAAATTCTTCCCAAATTCTTCCATTATGGAGGGAAGGATCCCTCTATTTATCTGAAGGGACTACTGGACTCAAGGGAAGGCAGGTAGGTTTTCCCAGGGAGATGATGTTTCAGGATGGAAGCTGAAAGATGAGGTGAGATGATGTGTAGGACATCTGGAAGCAGAAGATGCCAAAAGCTTGTCCTTCTTTTCTGCCTTTTCATGGCAACTCCCTCTAACAATCAAAGGTACATTCCTGTAAATGCTACCAAAAGTCACAAAAAAGGTTAAGCTTAATCAACATATTTGAAGAATCAAAATGTTCTCCAAGCACATAGCACTATGAAAACAGAGTTTAAGCAAGTGGAATTTAAAAGATGGAGAAATGAGTGTATTTGAGAACTGTGCATTTCTCCATAGGTAGATGCTGGTTTACATAGATAATGCAGCAGAAATAACAAGTAAAAATGTCTGTCCCAGACACCAGCTTCTACTTTATGTTATTTTTTTAAAAGCCCAGATATAGGAAAAGACAATTAGATTTGCAATATTAATTCTGTATAAAAACTGACATTTCCCTACCCAAGGTAGTTTAATAAAACCCCCATCATTAATCAGTCATAAAGAATGAATATGTGTATATTTTCACAGCTCTCTCGCAACTTCCAAATAGAAAATCACTGGAAGTTTGGAGCCCAATTGAAAAATCTTCAACTTAAAGGAAATTATTGCTGGAAGAAGACTTTGTATCATGGCAGTGTCTTGATTTTCACTGAAATTTTGCCTAGGTACAAAATAAGGAAAGCCCTAGGACATTGCTGTGCTGGATTTGTCCTGTGGGAGGTGTGACCAAGTAAACATCTCTGGATTCAGGTCTCAAAAAAACCTCCTGAGCCAGGTAACTGAATGTCATTGCCAACATCAATTCATCTGCTTCAGTGAGAAAAAAAAACCACATTTATTTTCAAAGATATATAGATATATAGATACATACTGTATTACTAATCAACAAGAATGATTTACTCAGGTCTTATATGAAGTAGGTCAGAGCATAGAAACAGGTGAAAAACAAGGAATAGTTTCAGTGCTTTCACTAGAAGTCAAAAACTATTGTATCAAAAGAGATTCAGACAATTAACAACTTGAAAATATATCACAGTAGCCTACATTGTAAGATCCAGTCAAAAATTCCACATAAAGGCTGAATAAGGGGGTCAGGCTGGTATATACACATTTGGATTGAAATCTCCCATTCATAGTTTTACAATTTTCTTTCATACAAATTTCCAACACATTTTCACTATTTCTTTCTCTATAAATCAAGTATCATTGATGCACTTGCCATACATTCTACAGTTAGAATATAACTGGAATAATCATTTCAAAAAAACCAATCTTTTCTGAGATGTCCGACTGCATGTCATAGTGTTCTGTATTAAAGGGCCCAAGAAAAAGGAAAGAACCTGTTAAGACTCTCATCCTTCAAAAGAATTTAAAAGAACAACAGAAGAAGAAAACAACAGAAGGTTGTCTCTTCATGTGTTTTCCCTTAAATTAGTGTGAGGGAATGTTGCGGCGGGGAGTTTCTCCCCACCCCTTGCTCGCTCTTTGTTTTTCTTTCCTCTGTGGGAGAATGCTATTACACAATAAAAATGTCTTTTCAGTAATTTGTCATCTGCTTTGAAATCTTTCCTTTCAATATAACCTTTTGTTAAAATCAGGCAGAAGAACACATCTCTTTCTGCAAAAAGACATAAATTAAATTCCTTCCTAGTACACACTGGGTGGACAAGTTCTGCTGACAAATTGCATTACATGAGCATTAATACTTATAGTTGGCAGATGAAGATATTTGACACACTTATACCATCCTTTATGGTGTAAAAATTTGAACTAGTGCACATTATCACTTCTGTATTCTAAAGCTTAAATTTAGTATCTCAAGATCCTCTTAAAATGGATATCATTTGACAAATGTTAAACATCATGCTTGTACAAAATTATTCTTGCCTACTCATTTTCTATGTACTAAAAGGGAGAAAGCAAAAAAATGCATTTTTAAGCATACGTTCACTTAGAACCTAAAATCTTGTCCTCTTTTCTCCCACACCAACATCACCTATGAAGTGGCAGAGTTATCATAACTCTTATTTCTGAACAACTTCATATTATTAGAAATCCTGCATAAACACAGACTGCAAGGTTGGACTTTTATGACTGCCCTACATATTTCAGTAATTCTGAAGGAAGTTTACAAACGTACTTTGCACAAAAATGTCCCTCTGCTTTTAGTGGTCAGATATTTAAACTACCTCTCGAGCCCTGAAATGCAGAGACCATGCTGCTAATGCCTATATTTGTGCATATAAATCTCTAATCTGTCAATCCAGTTCCCCATGAATAGTCTATTTAGGTTGGGTTTAGAGCAGTGGGAAGTCGACCTACACGAGAGAGTTCCCTTGTAAAATGACCGGAGGTCAGTGTTATTATCTCTGTAGGCTACCAATGGTGCATTTGTTCCACCCTGTGTATGAGTCATTCATTTATAATAAGCTCCACTGCGCTTTGAAAGTGCTTGGGAGGGATGGGTACAGAAGCTTATCTTCTGTCAATTGGTTGAAGCACAAGACGACTCAAAAAAGAGGTGTCCTCAGTATTTAACTGTTCAACTAGAAGATGATTAACTTTGTTATAAATAAATTAGAGACCTCACACCCAAATCCCAGTAAAAGTATGATATAATCACACTTTCTATTCAGACTGACACTTTGTTATATACTTCCTTCAGTTTTGAAGTTCTCATTGTTTATAAATACCTACTGAAGATGTGTAGTCGATAGTAACTTCCCATTAAAAGCAGAAGCAGTTACAAAAGCCAGCTTAAGCAATTAGATTAAGTTACAACCACATTATCAAGATGTGATTCTATATCTCAGTGTTTATCTTGCACACATAAAATTTAAAGAATCCAAATAAAACAAGCTCAATATTCAATTGAAAGTAAATTACATGCAGATTTAGGTTCAGATTTTCTAGAGAGCCTACAGGAGTTAGATGCAAAACCTCCATATGGTTCGAACAGAGTGGAACATTTCTCTTTTATACATTTCTTGAGGGAGTGAGAGGGGAAGGTGAAAGGAAAACACAATAAAACAAAATCATTTCAGAATTCCTGCAATCACTGACATTTGTAAATGGCTGTGCGATTAATGCAAAAAAAGTATTCTCCTACTCAACATATTTGTACAACGTATTTACACACTAGCTTAATTCATAGTTATTTATAGATTATAATACAGAAGCTTTATTTAAATGTTTCATACACTCTTCTTATGATGCACTCTTGTCAATCTTGGAATCCCTTAGACAATTTAGCTGCTGTTATTTTTTCCTAACTTATTCCATCCCCCTGAGGCCTCTCCTTAAAAGCCTTTCCACCTATTCTCTTTATAAGATGTGGCATTTTTAGATAGTAGACCACAGAAGTAAAGAGAAATTAGTTAAGGCTTTCTTAATACAAGAGACAAAGGTGTCAAGACAGATACATTTCTGTGGCTTTGTCTTGAAAAGATACAAAATGATACAACTTGGCAGCTTGACAATTCTTCCAGGCTTTGTTTACTGTTCTTGCAAGTCACAGAAAATGAGATCACCAATCAGACAAGGTCAGAATATCATGCTATCCAAATGCTGGATAAAATATAGCACAGAGCATGCAAAGTGAATGTCATACATCATTACAGAGGAGGTCAGATTACTGTAGGCATACAGTACCATGCATCAGTAGTACTTGGATTTGATGCAACATTTACCACTTTGACAGACCACCCCAAAATAACTATATATATAATTTATTTAAATAAGAAAATATTTTTACTTCCTTTAATAATATTGTGGAGCCATGAACAGAAAGTGTAATCATTTTTTAAATGCAATTGCAGGCATTACAAAAACTGGTTTTTTTCCATTGCACGATAAAACATTCCTGAAACCTGTTCATATCCTTCCCAGGTTATATGATGTCTACTTTCAATTCAAGTACCAAATGCAGAGTCATTTGCAAAGCTGAATCAGTAGAATACAAACAAGGGGGGGAAAGGTCAAAAAAGGTCTGACATCTTTACAGGCCTGTCTTCTCACTGACAGATTTCCCAGATTTCTTGTTAAGCAAGTGTCACAGTTTCTTTATTGTCTTCTTCCAAGGTGTTAAACAGTTCTGTATTGTTTGATAACCTGTCGTCACCCAACAAATGTTAGTAATAAAGAAAAAATGCACTATCTTTCCATGACAACGCTGTAAAATATACTCAAGAGCTTTTCCTTAAATCCACTATTTGATAAAACTACAATAAAAAATACAACTGTATTGAGGCATTTCAGCCTTTCCCCAGGAAAAAAAGCAAAAACCAAACTGTAATGCACTTAAAATATCACTCTGAACTAACAGATCAGTCAAGTGAGTTTCTCTGCAAAGATAACACGCTTGCCACACACGCATCTGTTTGAATTGCACTGACCTATCCAGCAAATTGGACAACTCAGGGGAGAAAAACCCTTCAAATTATTACAATATGAGCTCTTTTTTCTTTTTTTAATTCCATGGTGAACAACTTCATTTTTTGAAATAAAAGGTAAGTTAAAGGAGGAAAGCCACTAGAAATCATTTTCTAACAAGGGGAAGATTCTGTAAGCAGACAGCAAAGGTGCACCAAGCCTGCCCTAGAAGGATCCTGCTGGCAGGGCAGGAACGATCCCCACCATTTTTTAGCAAAGATGTGGGTATGTATGTGACCTGCCTACACTACTGTGCTGCCTGTTCACTGCTCCTTCCCCACCACGCTGCCCTCTTGCTATTTCCTCTACGGAATACCACCAATGTCTTTAACACTTCGGTATGATCTGCCAAAAGTAGAAGCTTAAATAGCCATTAAGTGTGTCATACACTTCACAAACACTTTTAAATCAGTATTACATCTGGCAATCTTTCTACCACTGAAGCAATAAAAAGGGGGAAGAAGAGCTGAATTTCTAGTTAATTCAGTCTTCCTATGATAGTGGTTAAAAACATTCATGTATACGAATAGTGTTTGCAAACCTATTTTGCTGTTGATGTTGTCTGAAAAAAACATTAAAAGGACATCTTTAAAGAATCGTGTATAGATACACCCACTTCCTTACAATAACTACTTTCAAGTGTATTATAAAATGAATTTGCATAATTTTGGACCCAGGAATAATGAGGAATAATGAGGACAAATAAGCCTTTCCCTGAAGATGATGATGACCTACTTACTTGCCATTTAAGGGATTAAATTCTTCTTTCTGCAACACTTTCAAACCCTTATTAAACCTAGAAAACATGAAAATCAGATGATTTCCTCTACAGTCAAATATTGCTTTGAATTAAGTAAATGTTGTGATTTTATGCACCTCTACTATCCTTTAAAAAAAATGTATTTCTACACAATAAAGCTACATTATTTTAGTTCTGGTTTCAGATTATTTAATGGTAGGGATAGAAATTATAAGAAAAAACAAGGCAAGAAAGCTACCAACCAAATTGCCTCTTTTTTTCAAACACTAATTTGTTATTCAAATGTATTATGTAACTATAGATTAATTTTAAAATATTCAGTTATGAAACCAAAAGATTTAATTCATCTTTTGAAGAAAATGAGCGATTAAAAGCTTATTATTTTCTGTATCATGACCCCACCAAAAAACTTATGTCACAATTATCATAGCAGTTGTGTATGATGACACAAAGGAAAGATGACATTGACTGAGGAAACTGTGCAGCAGGAACAGCTGAACTCTAAAGAAACACAATACTTCTGTCACTGAGATACCTTCAACGATAAATAATGGTAGGAAAATAGAAACCTAAATAATATATGAGCAGAAGAAAGATGTCGGAGGTTTTCTCTGAGGTACCAACGGTTCTTTAAGAAATATTTGCTGAGCCGATGATCTTCCAAGGTGGCAAAGACAGGTTTGGTAATGTTTTCGTTGATTTAAGTAGTTACTCATCAGCTCTCACTGTCTCGGTGCTTGTTTACAGCTACAACTCCTAACCTTCCAAAAATCTCACCCAAAAAACTCCAGTTCCCTCCCTTGCTCATAGTCCTTTAGGAGCTTTATACCTGCCACCCAGTGAGTGAATAATGATACCCTCTGATATGGCTCAGCAGTGTGGTCCAGATCCCAGCAAGAATGGACCACTGTGACCAGACTGATCTCTGCCCGCTGGGTCTGACCACAGCTCCCATGAGCACTCCTGCCACCCAGCAGCATGGTTAGCTCTCCTCCGAACACCAGCTGCATGGACCAGGCTGGGGACACGTTCGGGGCTCTGTATTGTATTCTCAGGCCAAACTGAAAGAATTCCAGACATTAGGAAGACCTAATCACATCAGAATCCATGTGATGCTAAAGCCTGATTCAAACAGACATGAGTTGAAAACAATGATAAACTGGCAACTACTGTTTAACCAATATCTTTGTTGTTTCCTAGGGCTCACAGGGTGTTCCTATTTACATAAAAGAAAAATAAGTCTCTTTCCCTCCAAAAAGAGGGTTCAAAAATTCAGTTAGTTCAAAAGTTCAAAATTCAGTTAGTAACAATATAGCTAAACGTTTTGGAAAAACCATAAAATTGGAGATATTTCATTCCTAAAATGAAACTGCTTTAAAAATTCATTCTACCTTCCTACCTCTGGAAAATTCCTATTGTCTTCAGAGGGTACAGTTCAAATCCCAACTGCCATAACTGAATTTTCTTTCCCTGCTCATGCCCTGATTTATTGTGGATATTTAGATTTAATATATTTTGGATACAACAATATCATCTCTCTGAGAAAAAAACATAGGCACCTGTTTTCTTTATCCAAAGTCAGAGGTTGCAAACTCACATTAGTTGGAATCCGCAGGTTTTACATATTAAAGCAAGCCCAACATTAGATATTCCAGGGTAAAGATCCTTGTTCATAACTCAGTCTCCTGGTTCACACTCCAAAGGAAAAATCCCTTTCTAGAATTAATTATGGCAAACCTTTCATTCCTAAACACATAAGCTGAAAACACCTTCCTGAAAAAGGAAATCCCGTTTATGCATACATGCATCAGCATTAAAATAGTACAATGCCAAATAGTTACCCTTTGTCTTCTTTCATTTCAGTGTAGTGGATCCTGCTGGTATTCCTGCATGGGGAATTCCTTAGGCTGAACATGAACCCAAAATACCTCTTCACATTTCCCATACACATTAAACAAGTATGTCAACATTCAAGAAATATGGCTATGATTTTCCCCTTCAATTTACACCCCATGTAATTGTTCACTTGTATAAAATGAGGATGCAAACCAATTTTAAATTAGACTGCAGGAAGTAGCCTTTAGACCCAATTGCAGATACATAAGTGACTTCAGAAAGCTTACAGTATTGGAAAACAGGCATGAGTTTTTCCTGTCACTGTCTCAGTTTTGGGGATTTGTATCTGTATAGTTAGTTCTATGCTGCCTCTATGTTTTAATTTCTTCAGGCTATTGAAATAGCTAAAAACATTTGATCTCACTAAAATCAGAATGTATGTTTGTAATCCATATAGTAGTTGTGATTATTATGGAAGAACTGTCAAAATCAGTTACCTTTTTGACCTGTTAACCTAAGACTATAGCCCAAACTGACTTTAAGCAGAACTTTCTAAGGAAACTCAGTGAGGAAATCTGCTTAAAACCCATGGCACAAACACAGCACTTTAACACTGCACCCTCTCAGAAACATTTTTGTCTGTTGTGCATAGAGTTATGCTAATATACAGACAGTGCTAAAAGGCAATTAACTCTTTAATGTCTGATTAAATATCACACTTAACATTATGAAACAAAACCTCTACTTCATGTTTTAGGACAGACCATGCTTCTGAGTTCAGATAGCTTCCCAATTCTTTGCAGGCACTCAGAAGCGGATAACAGTCATAGCTCCAGCTCAATGCCTTCCTTATAACTCAATGAGCGTGTGGAGAAAAGGGCACTTATATCCTTGTCCATGTACCTCAAAGACAGTTGCCTTCCTCTCAGCACAGTATCCTCACCTACCTAAACGCGTTTTTATATTTCCTTCAGTATTATGGTAATGGAGACACTCCAAGGTGGGTCACTTGAAAAAGCACAATCTCGCCTTATGGTTGTACAAAAAGCTTGTTTAAAGTCAGTATTCCTTACATCAGTGGGTTTTGAACAACGCCTGGGTCTAGTCAAGCAAAACTCCTTTTAAAGTCAAGGCTAAGATGTAGACATGCATCTGATTTTCAGGCTCTGTCCCTTTACAGTGGCTGGAATAATATTCTAGTACTACATTAAAGGTCAGTGCAAGTACATTTTCTCTTTGTCACTCAACTAGAGCTATATTTGATCTAACTCTGCAGGTGTCTCCCACAAGAGGAGAAAAGGACCATATATTCAAACAGACTATTACAGCCTGTTTTGCACCAAGAATTAATTAGGTTAATGAAATGTAATTTAATAAGATAAAATTAATATTCTGATCTCAACTGCAAAGTTATAAATTTTGTACAGATTCTCTGACTTATGTGAGCTATTAGAATTCCCAAATAGTAAGTTATGGATCTGCGCTTAGGGAACTAAGATTGTATTTGGGAAATCAAAATCTCAAATACACTTCGATGTTATATATTTCCTTCTGCATATAAAGTGCAAAGTTATTGAAAGATGAGGAAAAAAATATGTACATGGTTTGAGCAAACTGAATGGTGAGAGACCTGGGAAAACTAAAGATTAAAAGGATAAATCTGTTGCTTGCTTTCAAGCAGATTTACTGCTAATTTTCCTTAGTCTTAGTAGTACTGTCTGTCTCTACTGTCTGACCAGTGTTGACTGACCTTCTGCTAGATGTTACTTAATCAACTGCTTTCTAGATGACAAAAAATTTACAGTTGATTAGGCTGCATAGCTCCCTTGTTATTTCAAAGTTTCTAGGAAAGGATTATTTTTGTGCTCAAATACCTCTAAATAAAGGGTTCTGCAGTCTGAATATCCCTGGATTTTGAACAGTGTTCACTGAAGCAGACAAAGCTAAGTTAAAGAAGCATTTAGTGCTTCAGCATGCCAGCTTCAATAAATATCTGTCGGTTATGTGTGTGTGCGCACGCACTCATGCACACATCTCTCCCTTTAGCTGTAGTATATGTCTGTGTATAGTGTAGAGCATGCAGACTTAAGGTCTAAAGCCAGCATTTGCATTTTTGAGACTGGAGCTGAGACTGCTATGCTATTATCCTCAAAGCCAGTGTTGGCACAATTCAGTCATTAATAACAATTTTGTGTCTTTTCTCCATGAAAGAAGGCTACTTAATCTTTGGCTGGCTATGCTCAGCATTGGCTCAGTTTGCTCAGTATTCAGTAGTTCAAATTTCAAACAGCACAGTGATCAGACTTGCTTTCCTCAGTTAGCAAGTGGACCGGATAAAACTGGCCAGAAAAGCAAACTCCAAAGAGCCAACCTTTTACATAAAACCCACAATGAAGATCAATGAGAAGCGCACCAGAAATCTGCATCAATGAAAACCTGGGACACAAGGACAGACAACCCGTATGATCCTTTCCTCCCTACCCATCGTAAGGGCTCTAGCAGTGGTGATAATCTTTTAGCAGAAGAAAAATGATCAGATAAAAGGACCACAAAAATGATCTGAGGGATGGAACACCTCTCCCGTGAGGACAGGCTGAGAGAGTTGGGGTTGTTCAGCCTGGAGGAGAGAAGGCTCCGGGGACACCTTATTGCAGCCTTCCAGTACCTAAAGGGGGCTTGTAAGGAAGATGGGGACAGACATTTTAGCAGGGCCTGTTGCCATAGGACAAGGGGTAATGGTTTTAAACTAAAACAGGGCAGATTTAGACTAGATAGAAGGAAGACATTTTTCACCATGAGGGTGGTGAAACACCAGCACAGGTTGCCCAGAGAGGTGGTAGGTGCCCCATCCCTGGCAACATTCAAGGTCAGGTTGGACGGGGCTCTGAGCAACCTGATCTAGTTGCAGATGTCCTTGCAGTGAGCAGATGGCCTTTAAAGGTCCCTTCCAACCCAAACTATTCTATGATTCTACGAGTCTATGAAAAATAAAAATAACTTGATGCTAAATACTTGTCCTAGAGACAGAAAGTTATCAGCAGGACCATTCAGAGTGAAGGCCAAGCAAAACAATTGCTGTCAATTCCTGAGGTCTGTTCTTCAAGACAAAAACATTTAAGATGAACAAACCAATACGCAGTAGGAGCTGAGAAACCAAAACTAGTGTCTGGAAAAGGACACTTTATGTTTCACAGTACCACCCAAAAATAAGGAATAGGGCTTAAGTAAGTTTGTTTTTTTTTTTTTCTAGCAGCAGGTTATTCCACACCTGCAGGTTTACTTACCTATGCAGGATCTAGCTTGTAACACAGTATTAGACTGGAAGGATGACTGATGTGATCCAACATGGCAACTGTGAAGAATATGAACTTTCTTCACTTCCATTTCCTTCAGTGTCCCATGTTCTATTACAACTGTTTTTTTGATACCGGAAAAATAAAACTTGATATTTACAAGTATAGAACGATACATCAGAGGATTACAAAGTACTGTAAACATTGTTTGGATTTTAACTCTGTTTGTTTGTCAGTTCTCAAGGCCCTTAGAGAACAAAGGGATTCCTGTCTTCCCAGCACATTTATACACTAATGTTTTTGTATAAACATAAACACTGAATCACAAAGCTCTTTTTTCTATTTCCCCAAACACAAATACCCAGAAACTTCAGACAACCTATTTCTTAGCTAGTTCAGATTTAATCATCTATCCACTATGGTTCTCTCAGCCCCCTCTAGTTTTTTATAGATGAATATAATAAAAGAAATCTTCCATAAGAATGCAAGCAATAAGTATTGCATCTGCCTTCTTATTTCTTATATGCTCAGGATTACTTTGTCTATTTAGCACACCAATCATCTGACCAATTCTTATGAACTCTGTTCTAGTAAATGGTTTTATGTTTTACTAGATGAAAGAAAACCACTGTCTAGCAGATCAAGACAGAAATTTTTATTAATTCTTTCTTTTTCGCCAAAAATCAAAACATCCATTATCTCTGCCTTTCATGGGTGGTACTTAAATCATGATAGATTGACAATACCAAGAATCACGATTCCTCTTAAATTTTACAAAACTATCCTGCTGTAGCTTTCTTGTGTAAATAACAGTGGTTCAACATACTTTCCAGCAGAGATGTGAGTTTCCAGGCTAAGAAACCTGGAATGTTCCAGCTACTTCAGGCTAATGATCTCTCAAATGCACACTAATATGTTTGATAAAAGTCTCCCAGCATGTGTGCACAGAATGCTTACCATAAGAATGACAGTACTGTGGGCAGGGCAAATCGCTGACACCATTTCAGACTGAGTTAGATGCTAGAGGCACAAATTAAAACTGTGAGCTTTCATTTCAGTGGGCTTTGACAGATGGAAGAGTGCATCAAATCTATAATTGTTTAAACCATTAACTCATCTTTCCACCTGCATTATCTTTGGAAAGAGCTCAGCTGGAAGCCTGAAACAATTGCTCACAGACTGAATTCAGGAGTGTGTATTATGCTACAAAGAAATCAGAGTTGTCTTTGAAACAGTATGTTTATTTGGCTGCAGCATTTGTAAACTTATTTATCTTTATTTTCACATTTTCCTCTCAGTTTTGAAAACTCAAAAAAATAGCCTTTCAGCTTTTCTGCAGAATCAATCAATCAGGGACAACTGCCTTGGCTGCTGGGAACAAGAAAGTTGTACTGCAATTCACAGTGCATTATGATGATCCCCATTTATCTCCAGTCCTTGTAAATGCCACTGCACATGCAGCTCTAAACTACGCCTGCTGGTCTTTTGACTTTCAGTTGCTTACAAAAAGAAAAACTTGTGTAAAGAGCTGTAAAAAAAAAATTATCTCTACTTCACAAACTCTCTTGAAATGCCTTTCCCAGTCAATTCCCCCCGCCTTAGGGCTAAAATACATTTTTCAGTAAACCAGCATCAATGTAGGGCACTTTCTCATTTCATGGTACTCTCATCAGCGTTCGACTCTTATTGTTGTTTTTATAGGGAAGCACCTGTTATGCATTCAGCACTTCCAAGTACTTGAGAAGAACAGTCGTGGCACTATGGAGCTCACCCTGTAAAAGCAAACTGGCAAAATGGAGCACGAACAGCAGGTGCCGTGCATTTACATACAGTTTAGCAAGACTCGCTCTTAGTAAGATGACAGAAGGCAGTGGGATTTTAAGGACAGGACAGGACCTTTGTGAGTGACAGTAGGCAACAGTCATTTTGGGCTTAGAAAGCATAAGTACAGAAGAAGAAAACGTAGGGCCACAAATACGATTAAGGGGCTGGAGCATCTGCCATATATGGAGAAGCTCAGAGAGCTGCCACTGTTCATCCTAGAGAGAAGAAGGTTCAGGGCGACCATGCCCTTGTTTATAAATACCCCACAGGAAGTAATGAAGAAGAGGAAGACAGGCTCTTCTCAGTCATGCCCACGAACCAGACAAGAGGCACAACTTAAACACAAGAAATATGAAAACTTTTTTACTGTGCAGGTGGTCAAACACGGGAACAGGTTGCCCAGAGAGACTGTGGTCTTCATCTGTGGAGATACTCAAAATCTAACTGGACATGGCTCTGGACAACCTGCTCTAGCTGACCCTGCTTGAGTAGGAAGGTTGCACTAGAGGATCTCGAGAGGTTCCTTCCAGCCTAAACAACACACTGATTCTTCAGTAGATTTGTAAGAAACAGGTAGATGGGCATACAGAACAGTGATGCTAGTGGAGAGAAAGAGGCAAAATATCACATAAATATCTTCAGAGGATAAGTTAAGGAGAGGCATAAACAAGAATTATGTAAAGATTTGAAAGTTAAATCCAAAAGCAAAGGTGGAGTCAGTGGGGGAATTCAAAACATGACATAAAACAGTTTATTTCCATTGTACAATGGAAATTGTACATTGAGCAAACCTCCAGTGAGACACTGTTATCCTGAAGTACTTGAGTCGTCCTTGCAGACTATTTTATTGGGCCAGACTCTGACAGTGTTCCACACATCAAGTAGTACCTTAATCCACACATAGCTAGTGTTAGTGGGAGGTTGATCAACAAATTTAATGATTACTGCAATGCTTTAGTTCAAGTGCATTACGTAAAGGGGAAGTTACTGGTCAAAGTAAACATGAAGACTGAAACAGACCCGTCACCTGCATGCAGTCAGTATGTGTACATAGTCAGTGGGTTAATATGCATAAGAAAAAAATACAGTTGTGAAAATAGGTGGATGTTTTCTGCTTTTCTCCTGAACCCACTAAGTAAACTGTATTTCATTTTAAGAAGTAATATAATATAATATAATATAATATATTCTGTACATAGAATAAAACCAAGCATACTATTTTCTACCCTCATGAATATTGGGAATTGCAAGTAAAGGTGTATAAGATCAGCTCCAGAAAACACAAATCTAATAATCATATCTGGGCAAAATTCTTCTCTCAACACTGAACACACATCTCCCTACACAGAATTTCTCATTAATGTCAGTGAGAATTATGCTTGCAGAAAGAGCTAGAATCCATACAGATTTCATTATGTGACTTTTATTTATAATATATCTCTTAGAAAAGAAAAAGGAAAAATGTTCTGAGACCTATCACTTTAAGAAATGATAAACAAATCTCTAACAAAAAGTGTCACATATTTCTCAACATTAGAACTAGACATTCTGGTTTAGACACTCTGTACATTCAACAATGGGATTTTAAACACTGACCTATCCTACACTTCCCTCCTTAGCAGCTGCCATTACACTAAAAAATAAAGAAGATGAAGCCGTTTACTACGTGTTGTCTTTTAGAGGTAACTTTTCGAGTATTAATGAGGGTTACAAATGTGTATCAAAGCCAGCTGACTACCTCTGTTGGAAACAAGTTGAATTCTTTAAACCAAAATAACAGATTAGATTATTTTATGTTAAATGAGTTCAATACATTACAGACACAACTTATATAACCAGTACCTCACAATGCTTTAAAATAGGTACTTAGGTGACTCAGAGTATGAGATATAGAAAATATGACTAATTAGAGAGGAAAAGAATAAATAAGCCCAAAGAAGATTTTATTTGCATACCTACAAATGGAATCCATGTCAAGATGTTATTTATTTTTGTTTTTAAAGACAGCCTACAGATGACAGACATGAAAATATTTTTAATTGCAATATGAAAGCCAAACACTTTGCTATGGTGCAAGACTTAAGTACAACTTGCATAAGTATACCAGATCTATCAGGTTCCAGTTTTAACTGTCTTCCCCCAAGCAAACAATACACTTTGCAGAGTGTCTGTTTTGCATTTCTCTCCTGAACCAGCTGTTGGCAACAGGAGCTGGGTTTTTTTGCAGTCATGCATGTGGAAGAAAAGAAGGGAGTGTCCACTTGTCTGGTTCTCTCCCCAAACAAACTTTTGACCCATGTGGTGTCCAGAAATGAGTAGAGATGACTGAGTTCCAGGTGCTGGTCCAATGACTGTGTGTCAAGAAATACTGAGCCCAGCCCAGCCCAGTCCATTTTGCATTTTTCTCTGTCCCTCCATTTTGCAGCTCCACTTTCTCATGCTGCTGTTTATGAGCACACCTTCGCATTATTCAGCAAGTCTAACAATCTCCCAGTAATCTACTGAAAAAGTAAGAGAAAAGAAATGCTAAATCTTAACTTTCATTATCTAGACCAAACCTGAATGGATCCTCAGGTCATAAAGTAAGTTCTATACCATGTAGTACACCTAATGAGGGTGACAATGCTAGTGGGAACATTCACGATGCTCCTGGGAGCAAGGAGACCTCAGGACCGTATCTGAAATGCTTGTACACCAACACATGCAGTATGAGAAAAAAACAGGATGAACTGGAAGCATTGGTCAGTTCCCAGAGCTACAATATCATTGGTATTAGTGAGACTTGGTGGAGTGAGACCCATGATTGGAGTACTGGGATGGAGGGCTACAAGCTGTTCAAGAGGAATAAGCAGGACAGGCAAGGTAGAGGTGCCAAACTATACATAAGGGAGAGGTTTGACTGTATAGCTCTTACAGTTTGTGACGATGTGGTTAAAAGCCTCTGGGTGAGGATTAGGGGATGGAAAACAAAGGAAATGTTGTAGTAGGTGTCTACTACTGATAGCCCAGCCAGGATGCAAACACTGATGAGTTATTCTATAGGCAACTAGTAGAAATTTCTGGACTAGTAGCCCATGTCCTTATGGGAGATTTCAATTTCCCACACATCAACTGGAATATCATACTGCTGTGATGAGCAGGTCCAGGAAATTCTTGATGTTTCTGGGAGAGAACTTCTTGTCACAAGTACTCAGTGAGACAACTAGGAAAGATGCCCTCCTAGACTTGCTATTTGTGAATAGAAAAGGACTTGTGGGAGATGTGATGGTAGCTGGCTGTCTTGGCCACAGCGATCATGAACGGCTGAGTTTAAAATTTTCAGTGTAATGAGAAAAAAGGTCAGCAGATTTGCTACCCTGAAATTCAAGAGAGCAAACTTTAAGCTATTCAGTGAGCTATTTACCAGAGGACCCTGGGAATCTGCATTTCAGAGCTTAGGAGTCCAGAACTGCTGGTCAGTTTTAGAGCTACGTTTTAGAAGCACAGGAACAGGCAATTCCACTGTGTTGAAAAAGCAAGCAGGGCAGAAGACCAGCTTGGCTGAACAGGGAACTCCTCATGGAGCTCAAAAGCAAAAAGAAATTGTATGATGTCTGGAAGCAATGTCAGGCTTCACAGGAAGATTACAAAGCTGTTGTTCACAGATGCAGGGAGAAGACACAAAAGGCCAAAGCTCAGTTAGCATTGAAACTGGACGGTATGGTGTCAGACAACAAGAAAGGCTTTTTTAAGTACGTTAATAGCAAGAGGAAGTCTAAAAAAATCCATTGGACTGATACTTGCTGAAGATGGTCATCTGACAAACAGGGATGAAGAAAAGGCAGAGGCATTAAATGCTTTTTTTGCCTCAGTTT
The DNA here is from genome assembly GCF_000687285.1 of Phaethon lepturus. Classification (NCBI taxonomy): domain Eukaryota; kingdom Metazoa; phylum Chordata; class Aves; order Phaethontiformes; family Phaethontidae; genus Phaethon; species Phaethon lepturus. Next base: position 172,984 of record NW_010548173.1, read on the forward strand.
TTAATAATATTGATAGACCTTGGGCTGCCCTGTCCCCTGATCTTGAGGACCATGACTGAGAGAACAGTGACTTTCCTTCTGGGGACACTGAAATGGTAAGGGAACAGCTGTATCAGCTGAATGGTCACAAGTCCATGGGGCCTGATGACATTCATCTCAGAGTACTGAAGGAACTGGTGGACGTTACAGCAAGACCCCTCTCTATCATCTACAAAAAGCACTGGGAGTCTGCAGAGGTCCCTGCTGACTGGAAGCTAGCTGCTGTTATTCCAGTTTTGAAGGGCATGAGAGAAGACCCTGGAAACTACAGGCCTGTTAGTCTAACCTCAGTTCCTGGAAAAATTATGGAGAAGACCATACTGCGTACTACTGAAAGGCATTTAAAAATAATGCAATCATCAGGCACAGCCAATGGACTTTAGTAAAGCTTTTGATATTGTCCCTCACAGCATCCTTTTGGATAAGTTATTCAGCTGTGAGATGAGTGGGTTCACAGTGCGCTGGGTGAAGAACTGGCTGAAAGGGCTCAAAGTGTAGTGAATGGGGCCACATCTGGCTGGTGGTGTTCCTCAGCGTTCATTTCTAGGGCCAGTTCTGTTCAATATATTTATCAGCAATCTGGATGCAGGAGTTGAAGGCACCTTTAGCATGTTTGCTGATTATACCAAACTGGGAGGTGCTGTTGAGTCTCTTGAGGGACAAGACGCCTTGAAGAGGGATCCAGATAGATTGGAGCATTGGACAATGACCAATGGGATGAAATATAACAAGTCCACATGCTGGATTCTGCACCTAGGATATAGTAATGCCAGGCATCAGTACAAATTGGGAGAGGAGTGGCTGGAGAGCAGCCCTGCAGAAAGGGATCTGGGGCTGCTCATTGACAGTAGGCCCCGTATGAGTCAGCAGTGTGCCCTGGCAGCCGAGAAGGCAAACCACATCCTGAGGTGCATCAAACACAGCATCACCAGCCATTCAAAAGAGGTGATTATCCCGCTGCGTTGGTGCAGCCTTTCCTTGAGTCCCGTGTGCAGTTCTGGACCCCACAACTTAAGAAGGATGTTAAGGGACGTGAATGCACCCAGAGGAGGGCAACAAAGCTGGTGAAAGG
>NW_010548173.1:174208-174535 GCF_000687285.1 Phaethon lepturus
GGAGATAGAGAGGGAGCTGCTGATCTCTTCTGCCTGCTTCCCAGTGACAAAACGCATAAGAACAGTTCAAAGCTGTGACATGGGAGGTTTAGACTGGATATCAGGAAACAGTTCTTTACTGAGGGGATGGTCAAACACTGGGACAGGCTTCCTAGAGAGGTGTTGATGTTCCAAGCCTGTCAGTGTTTAAAAGGCATTTGGACAATGCTCTTAATAACATGCTTTAACTTTTGGTCAGCCCTGAAGTAGTCAGGCAGTTAGACTAAATGAGCTTTGTAGGTCCCTTCCATCTGAGATTGAATCCTAGAATCATAGAATAGTTTGGGT
>NW_010548174.1:0-16548 GCF_000687285.1 Phaethon lepturus
AGGCTTTTTGAGTTGATGGAAGTTCTTCTGCCTGAAAATATCATTCATCTCATTCATAAACCTATTTCCACACAAAAAATAGCTTCTATGGGCCATGGATTTATATTTCTATAATATATATTATATATTCATATAGTATTACATAGTTGTTTTCCTCATTTTTCTGCATGGACTTCCTAGCCAAATAGCTGCAAAGCAACTGCACAACTTGGTTTTATATTTTTAGTCAGTTCAAGAGTCATGGAAATTTGAGTTCCTTTTAGTAGCAGCATCTGAAAGCTGCACAGAAATACAGATGCTCTCTGGAAAGGTGACAGACAAGCAAGCCTGGACTTTTGCCTGAAGTCTTCAGACATCTTTGGTGCATCACGATTAATGTTTAATACCATCCTCCCTGCAGTGCTCTGTTTTTGCAGTTCAGTCCCTAACTTAAAGGCATACGGCATACAGCCTGTTCCTCCTGGGACTGACAGAACAGTTCATTCTCAGTTCATTCAGTACTGATCCTCTTTTGATTATAAGCATCATGCTCTGCTCTATGAAAGGTGTCTGAAGAACTGCATAAGTTCAAAAAATTATTTCACCTAACACTGCAAGGTTCAGACTTGTACCTTCACCAAAATGAAATTTCAGTATATACTTATTTGCTGCTGTAGATATTGCTGTACAGAAGTAGGCAGCAATATCCAAAATTACAGATTAAAAAGTTTTTTAAAAAGCTGTACAATCTGCCCTTTTGTAGGAAAAACAGTAGGATCTGCAATGTGTATTACCTTTAAAATAACTACTGCATATTCTTAACACCCTCTGTCCTGCTCCCCAAACTCCACCAACCAAGCAAACAAAAACACAGTTCTTTGGTCTGTTTTCATGCATTTCTGTGAAGTAATGCAAAGTTCTACTGAAGAAATATGTTTACACAGTATTTGCTACATTGCCTCCACAATTAAGGTAATGATGGCAGAGATCAAGACTCCAGGAGTCACCTTTCTTTCTGTATTAACCCCCATAATCATATGTAAAGGTTTTTTTATGAAAACTGTGACAGAATTGCATCTCCTCCTACTACAATTTGCGCTTCTGCAAACAGTGCAGCATAAATTTCAAATTCTTCAGCAATAAAGCTCTACATGTGCAAAGACATGTGAAAAATTAAAACATTTCAGTGACATATACAGTAAATCTTGTAACTGATCGTGACATCAGGCAAAATTATGAGTTACCATATGTTGATTTTTCCACTATAGATGGAAGAAAACTGCATTACTGCATTTTGACAAAATGCATTGAAGTGATCTTTTGAACTAGTTGTTTAATAGCTATATAATGTCAAAGATTAGTAATTAACTACTGAAAAACCGGTATCCAACTTCAAGTATAGAGCCTTTAAGGAGCCGTAACTGAATTCAGTTGATCTTTCTTTTGAATATTGTGAGCCACCTACAGACAAGAATTAAAGAACGCAAAACACTCGCTGTCCTTTGTGGAGAATATCAGGTACTACACAATTATTTGGGCTACATCAGAACAAACCAGGTAACAAATAAAAGGAAAGGGAAGGACACAGGAAGGGGAAGGAGGGACAGAAGATAAATCAAATTTAGTAAGCTTTTGTAGACAAAGCAATTTAATAGCATAAATCAGAACGTGACTTGGATGCCAAGAAGTGTTCCCTTGGAATCAGTAACACTGTCATTTGTAGGAACAGCAGTAGGAGCTGCTGTTCCACGTTCCCTTTAAACAATGTTTCTGCAGCAAAGACATAAGAACAAGTGCACAATATACTTCATACATTTCGGAGCTGGCACAGAGACAATGTCACAGTTGTGTCATCTAGGAGGGAACTTCTATCTCGTCCTTGACCAAAGCTCTCACCATCTTCTAATAAAAAGCTTCAAAAGGGAGAGAAAAAAAATTCAGTTCATTTTATAACACAAGACTTGAGTTAGGAAAAAAATATAAAAATCTTATACCAGTTTCCTCTTTAAAACAAAACACTAGCTCCTAAAAGTATATTCTGTTGACTCTGCATGGCTTGAAACCTGCTATCAAGAGCATGTACAATCATCATAAATTATTCAAACAGTTTTTGCTGTAAAAAGGCACATTTCAGGTTTTCTACAACTTCAGTTTGCACACAAAGGAAGAGTAACGAGATATGGGATTAATGCCCCCTTTTATTCCTTGACCTGGCACAGATCAGGCCTGTCATTTATTGTGAAAGCAAAAATAAAACATTATTGTCACATGAAAGCCACTTCCCACCATGACAAAAACCAAGCAAAGTCTGACCCAGACCTTTTCTGTTGTAGTCCACCTAAGGATACGAATGCATCCAAGAAAAGAGTATACACAAATTCTCTACTTGGTGGTATTTCTAAAGCAGAAAACATGAAACTGATTTCCAGAAATTAAGCTAACATTCTCAGTATATATAGAACAGAAGATGGAGTTAGATTGCATTTTTGAAATTAACACCTCATTTTCAAGACAGATAATATGACGAAAAAGGTTTTGCCCTCATAATTCAAATGCACATGTACACCTATGGGTACAGAAACAGGCAATCTCTCAAAATCCCACACTAATTTTGCCACCAAAATATCACTTAAAACCTAGCTCCACCTTTTTTTTCCCAAAGACACTGCATTTTGGCTGTACACTGACTTCATGTATTTTTAAAACCAAGAACTAGTAAATTGACCTATATGGACACATAATTATCTTTATTAAGATCAGACTGTAGGATTAAAACATGAATATACTATGTAAAGTTGCAACATGTGCAGCAGTAAGAAAAAAGTAGTAAAGAATAAAATGCTGTTACAGAATTATAACTCAAAACTAAGCGTTTTAAAAAAGTAATCAGCTGATCTGCTGAATAATCGAGTTGACCATTCAGCACTGCTTCTTTGTGAAAAAGAATTTAGAATGTGAGAATTTGCTACAGAATGTATTAAATTAAATCACAATTACAAACATGCTGTTGACGCAAAGAGAGACATTTTTACTAAAACTTAATGCTATTGGAAAGTGTGCTAAATTTAGGGACTTCCAGTTCAGTATTTTGCACTTCACCTACATTTCTTCAAATTTCAGAAAGCAAGACAACAGATATAAGGCATTCAAATAATGCCTTGAATCATGTAAGAAGGGAAGTGACATGATTTCCTGCTATTCAAGAATGATATTTTCAATATTTTTCATACATAGAGGTCTTGAAACTAAAAATCAAACCAAAATGTTCACTCAGAGTCACTGGCCTTCTCCATCCATCCTCCTTTCCCTTAAAGTGCTTCTCCTTCCTTACTTGGGAAGTGTGCAGACAGGTGGCTTTGATCGAATGATTTCCTTGTTGACAAGTTCTTTCTCCAAGTCTCCTCCAGCCAAACACCAGAGATAATAAACTTCTTCAATTGATCGTTCTGCTAGGTAATCACTATCTTCATCTACTAGGAGAAATCACATAAAAATGAGTTATAGCTTTTTAGGCAGCTTGTACTTCTTCCTAAAGTTTTCTAGTCTTCTTCCTACTTTCTTCTAAATACATACTGTTGAAAAAAAAATTTTACTATGCTTGAAAGGTCCTAGAACTTAATATGAAGTTAGAGGAAAAGTGATCTTCCCTTTGCAAGTGCCCTTTAGAAAGATTTAAGGAAAGAGCAGATGGGCAGAAGAAGAAAAAAAAAAAGCAAATATTTCTGCAGCTTGCCTTGGTGCCAGGAAATAGAACCAATCAGATAAATACATTGAAGCATTAACTTTTGCTTCCTGTGTGTCTTTTTAAAAAAAAAAAAAACAACCCACAACTATTTTGTACACACGACAGTGCTAAGAGTAAAAATAAGAAACTAGTGATTCATACTGAGTAATTACAATCTATTCTCCCTTCACATACATAGCCATACTAAAAAGGTATAGAATCTTAAGTCTCCATAAATTGTACAACGAGATTTTCTAAACATGTAGAAATCTCCAAGTTAATCAGAAATAGTCTGAGGACTTAAGAGTGGCAACACTTTTCAGCATACCGTAGTTTTAAACTTAGAAATGCTGCCTTTTATTCTAGACTCTGACCTCTTTCACAAGGATTTATTTTTCCAATACTTCCAAAATTCACCTCATGCTATGATCCAGCAGAATCCAATTACCAATTCACAACACAATGTAGTGAAAAAAACCTACCTTGAATATGCATATGTCCAAGGCAAAAGATGATACCAATATTCCAAGCTGGCCTTGAATACTAATTATAACTATCACAGAATCACAGAATCACAGAAACACTAGGTTGGAAAGGACCTTCAAGATCATCAAGTCCAACCATTAATCCAGCGCCACCATGTCCCCTAGACCATGTCCTGAAGCGCCACATCCACACGTTTCTTGAACACTTCCAGAGATGGCGACTCCACCACCTCCCTGGGCAGCCTGTTCCAATGCCTGACCACCCTCTCAGTGAAGAAATTTTTCCTAATATCCAATCTAAACCTCCCCTGGCGCAACTTGAAGCCATTTCCTCTTGTCCTATCGCTAGTTACTTGGGAGAAGAGGCCAACACCCTCGTCGCCACAACCACCTTTCAGGTAGTTGTAGAGAGCGATAAGGTCTCCTCTCAGCCTCCTCTTCTCCAGACTAAACAACCCCAGTTCCCTCAGCCGCTCCTCATAAGACTATTTATTTTTTTTTTTATTTAAACTATTTATTCCCTGAGGTCAAAGCACAAAATCAAGATGCCTTTCCTTTGACTTGCACACATCCCTCAAAACATGTTTTCCTGTATTCTTTTCCCATTAAACAATTTAATACAACAATGTAGTATTGTAACATTTAGTAGTTTCTCTCCAACAAAGTATTCAAAGAAAACATGAAAACATTTTATTTTCCTTCCCCCTTCAATGATATTTATCCCACTACCTGCTTTACCTTTACATAATTGACTTATGTCTTCAGGAAGCGTTAAATCAGCACACCTTGGAGCAGATGAAAACAGACCAGTAGGTTTGTGGAAGGGAGGATATACTGAGGATACTTCACCGAACAAACTGTCATGCAGCAGTTCCTCTGGAGTTGGCCTTGAATTAAGAAAAGAGAATGAAACATTAAGAGTAAAGTCCTTCCAAAAAAGTTAAATTTCAGTTAGAAGTGTCTCCAGTAACAAATTTTATCAAGTTACTTTAGATTATTTGAGATTTCAGAAACTTTAATAGCAAAAACGTCTACCAATTTTGTTTGATTCATGATGCATAACACATCATGCAGTCTGCTTACACCCCGAGCTCAGAACTCACCTTCATTTAATGTTCATAGCAACTTTTTTATTAATTCCCCTTTAATTCCTCTAAGCAGAGATGGAAAAAATGCAAATGCAAAGCCTTGATTAAAGAACAAAAGCATACGTCAGTTTTCAGAAGAAAGTTGTGGTAGACCAGCATAATGAAAAGGTATTTTGAAAGAAGAGATTTGAAGAAAGCAGCCCTAATTCTTGCTACAACAGAACTATAGTAACCACCACCAACTTCCAGACACGGAATCAGTAAAAGCTGTGAACTTAGAACTAGAAATGCTTCTAGAGTTTGCCTCCAAAATACTTAGATTCAGTCTCAAGGTTTTGCGCACTTGATTCCCTGCCCCTCTTTTCCTTTAAACACTGAAAAGCAACGCAACCAAGAATTTCTAATGGGTAGCACAAATTGTCAGTATTCCAAAAAAGGTTCAACAACAGGTCTTTTAACTTCATGGTATCCCAGCAGAGTTTACTAGGCATTCGGACTGAATACTTGCCTCTTAGAAGGTTGGAATGTAAGGCATTTCTTCAATAGAACTATGATATTTTCAGAAAGGTCCTGGAACATAGGAAAAATATGGAGGAGGTCCGTTTATTACTGTCTTAATTCAGCAAGCCACTTAGCTCATACTTAACTTTTAACATACAGGCTACTCCTTTGAAGGCAATAAAATTTCACACCTACACACATGAGGTTAGCTGTGTCAGACCTAAATGCTGAGGAAGTAATTCTTCTTATCTCCCAAACCTGCATTTGCTTTGGGGAAAAAAAAAAAAATCTGAAAAATTTGCAATGTATGCAGCTATTTAATTTTTAATTTAGTTATTCTGTATCCAGCTTGAAACAATGCAGTACCTGGGAACGCTCTTCTGCTAGTAGTCAGAATCCTTTTATACAATGCTTCAAAGCATACAGACACTAAAATTCAGTGATTAATATTAAGGGTGGGGAGGAGTTGAACTGTACAAACCTACACTCTCAGAATGTATAAAGTGGACCAGATAGAAGACTAAATTTCTAGAAGAAAAGTACTTAACTCCCAACACTTTAAAGAAAATTTGTAACTTTTTAAACTATTCAGAGAGCATTAACGTTTACTAAGACTGACCATAATTTTAGGAAAGAATGAGTATTACCAGTACTGGTTATTTGAAAGGATCTTAGGTATGTAGTTTAGACTTCAAAATTTTTCCTCACACTCCAATACATCAAGTGACCATATGTGTGTGTACATTTATTTAAACAATAAACAATACACACACACACACACACACACACACACACTGAATTGGGGTGAAATACTATGCAACAATAATAAAAAGTTTTGGATAAGACAGCATGGAAGAGCAAACTAGTTCCACAAACCTTAATAATAGCAAGGCAACCATGTTCTTCAGCCAATACAGTTACAATATCATCTACACAGCCTTTGAAAAACAAACAGAAAAATAAAAATTTAAAGATTACAAAAAAAGTGATACCAATTAAACAGGATATCAGATAAAACCCCATCCCAATAAAAAGCACCTAACTTTGGCTTTTTATTGACATTGCCACATCATCTGAAAGTGAATTCTCAAACATTGAAAATAAAATCATTATCACAGAAAATTGAAGCCAAAGAAAGTTAAGTAGCACCTCTAATTTAACAGCGAAAATCTTTCTGCAGGATTGGTAAATCCAGAGTGTCAGTCTCTGATAAATAAATTAAATAAATTAAAACAGTCTTTCCACTTAAAAAAAAAAAATAAATCCCTAAAAGAGCTTAAAAATACCTGCATATAGAAGATCAATTTGTTGCTACTTGCAGATAATACTAGCAGTATTTTATAACTTGTTTTCAAGATGTTATTGAGAAAATAATTCCCAAGTCAGGACATGAATGTTTTTCAGTGGATAAAGGTTACCAGTAACTTGCATTCAACTTGAAGGGGACTGAAATGCTTCAGGAAGCTTTGTTAACAAATGACTTTCCAAAGCAGTCAGAATTTCAGCACCCAAACACTAACTGCTAAATGAAAAAGTTGTTTCTACTGACATTAACTAACTTCAACAGTATTACTGTTGGCTCTGGATAATAACTTACTGCTAAAGCTTCAAACTGCTAATTCATGCTCTTCCCCTCGCCATGGTTCATACATAAAACCCCACAAGAAATCAAGTTTTAAAAGCCACAAAACAGTTCCACTTCCAGATTCAGCAAAAATTTCACATCCACAGTAATGTTTGATAGTTTGTAGGTAAAGCCAGAAACAAAAGCCTGGATCCAGTAATACACTTCTCAGCCCTCGTTTTATTTTCCGTCTTTTTATTTGAGTCCTGCTTCTCCCTGCTTCGGATTTGGTACACAAGCACTGCTAGTGCAGGGACAGTTTTCTTTAGTGTCATACAATTTCTAACCCATTTCAGAAACCTCCTGCAACACAAGACAACAAATAACCATCAAAATGACAACCTTTCCTGGGCATATTTTTTTATAGTTTGCCCTTACTCTAACATACTCATAGCTCTTCTGCAAAGTTATTTTTCCTGGCACCTACCTTTGTACCATCCCCAAACAAACAACCATGATTCAAATGCCTATTTAATTCTGGAGATGGAAGCTGACAGAAGGTGAAGCGCCCAAATGGTTAGGTCTCAGCATCAAGCTGAGATAATATCACTAGTCCAAGAGCCACTTGGAAACTTAAAAAATTGATTTTATGCTACTTACCTAACATAATTATAAATTTCAATCTTTCTGCTATCTCCAAACTCTGGAATAATTTTCTCCCCTAAATGAACAACAAAATCAAATCAACAGTTGAATGCTACTACATAAAACATTCAGATAGCATACACATCCATCTATATACGAAACAGTGAAATTAGCTTTTACACATTAATTTTAGATTTAGGAAAATTCTCTGTTAGAACAGAAAACATTATTTACCCCAACTATAGCAGAAACAGCTTAATGCCATCATAAAGAAAAAAGGTATCAATTATACTGCCTCTTAACTGGAACAAATGCAAGATCAAAAACATTATGCAAAACAGAGCCCCAAGCTGCCTTAGCAAACCTGCAGGTTTATTATTAATTCAGTAACAGGCTTTCAAAAACTATTTTTTCCACTGTAAACAGAACAAAGGTAATTAATTACTAAACATGGTAATCATCATAGCTTCTATTATGTCACAGTGTTTTTGCAAAGTAATCTGAAAACCCCTTAAAGGTGTTTCAGAAAATATAATTATTGCATTTTTAAGAAAATGTACTTATTCAAAAGAATAAATAATGATCCATGAACACTATGCAAATTTACAGAACAGCAGAAGATGCAAAAGAAGACTATTTCCAATGTCCTGATCTAATCACTATATAAAACAGGTTTTTGACCATACAATTGTCTGACAATTTAGTTATATAATGAGACTAAATATCAATATTGAGGTATTTGCTAGATCACACCTCCCTACAGAATGTTGCTGTATTTGAATGAAAAAAGTCCAGTTTAACATATACAAATAGTGAAGATTATGCTATCATAATTTATTTCAACTTCTAGAGTCAAATACGCATTTACCAAATAAACCCTTAATCCCATACAGCAGCTCTTTAAACTCTGGTGGTAAAGTAGATTCTCCCTTTTCTTCCTCTCCATGAAACTATTAGTTTCTCATCCTTCCCAAGGAGAATGAAGGCATGACAGCAGTGGTTATTTCATGCTTAAAAGCGCAAATAAAACAAGTTCTCTAGAGAGGTTTCTTGGTTCAGAAGCTATTCCTCCCTGATAATTCCATCATGCCATCACAATACTGTGGCTTAACAGGCCCTTCATAGTTAACGCATATACTCATACTAAGCCAATATGCATCCTACTACTAAAACTACCACCAATACAGCCCAGGTAGGAATGCTAGCATAGTCTGATATTCAGACTCAGGTGATGAGCAAAGTGTCATTAACCCCACACTCAAGAGCAATCAAGTTAATGTAATTATTCCCCAAGAGTCACAATCAAGAGAATTATCCTCTTACATACCATGCAAAGCTCAAATAATATTATACCAAGAGACCACAGATCTGATTTAGGGCCAGAAGGCAGAGGCTTCTCACACTGAGTATGATCACTTGGTTTGACTATTCCCTGTGCAATTACTTCAGGTGCCAGATATGATGGGTACCTAGAAAGATGCAGCAACATTAAGTAATATCCTTTCTGCCCAAAAACCCTACCTTTCAGTTACAGTAATCAAAATAATTTTGCATTCCGAGGAACTAGAATTCATAGCAATGCACATTGTTCTATTTTACTCAGTCAAAATCTACACATTGCAGCAAAGTGCCTACTATATAAAAGGTCAAATCTTAAATCACTAGCTCTGTCTTTCTGTGAGAGGAAGTAACAGCAGCTTCCAAAATGGTATGTCTACGTATCTCAAAATGTATATCGAGTTTCAGCACTAGTACATTAAATAAAGGTATCCTAGACCCATATTGGGGGTGGTGGCAGGATTCCCCTCCTTTGACAGTGTTTGCATCAAATAACTTTAATTCAAAGTTTAAAAAGTTAAAGTAAAAAGAGTTAAAGTAAAAAAAAGTAACAAAAGGTGTTGAGGACACATTCTACCTGCTGCTAGATCATTTCAAAATAACATTATCACTTTTTCTGTCAACAATTCATTGTAACACTTAAAAAAAAAAATCTGAAATCACCTTTTGAAGGGAAACATCATTACTTCTTTTGGGTATGTGTTTGCGAATCAGCTCAGTATTTCAGTAGTAAAAAATATGACTCCTCAAAAAACAAAACAAGTGACAAGGAAACACTGCAACAAAGCATGTCACTTTGGCTAGACAGTAAGATCACTTGAAAATAAATCACAAAATGATAGAGACAAGAGGCCTACAGTGGTGTGCGACAGTAAAGCACTGATTGTGCTTTTTCTTAAATCTGAAATTAGATTGTGCCTCCAGAATCCGAGTCACAGGCAATTACTAGCATTTGAAGTCAAATCTAGGCAATAAGGACTGACATCACATAGTTACAGTAACATGCTTGCATGGTGCCCATTCTCTGTCTTTCATTAATTTCACCTAGCCAGATAACCTCTTCAGTGACATTATCAGAAGTTTCTCTATAAGGGGTGTATGCAACAGATATGAATTAAAGCAGCAACCTTTAAGAGCCCTGTGCATACAACACATTTTTGAAGATGATTCCTCAAAACATATTTCGTGAAAAAATACATCCCTGATATATTTGTATTGTGTAGCTACATCCTTACCCTATAGGAAAATCAACATCAACACCTTGAGCAGTCATATGGTAGAGTCCAAATTTAGCCAACTTCACATGTCCCTGAAAAGGAAAAAAAATAAATTAAGAGCAACAGAATCAGACAGTAGAAGAATCTGTGTTTAAATTAAAAAAAAAAGAAAATAATTTCAAGTTGCATCAGCTGTCAGAAGACAGATACCTATGAACAGTCGCCCTCTTACATTTCTGTCTCATCTATTACGCAGAACTCCACTACCAGTTAATAAGGTGTTTATTTCTAACGCTTTTACTTTCCAAGAGCATTAAGTAATCACATTGTTTAGAACATGCAAGAAAATCAGAACTTTGTAAGTTACAGTGTATTTTCAGTAAATTACAAAGGCTTAAATACTCTATTGAATGTTTTTCCTGTTTGAAAACTGCTCAAAATCCTGTTTGAATCCTAGATCTCCCTAAGCATCACCACTATTCCCTCACCTTTTCCATTTACCTAGCCTTGCTCCTCCAGTCCTTCCCATCAACTCATTACTATCTTGCTTTCCTTAACTACATCAACACATGTTTCAAACAAACAAGTTTTCGGAGTGCATGCTTTTATTCTGTGGAGGCAGAAAGTTAACACCAAAACAACAAAAAATAGGCATAGAAGTTAAACTTAGGTATTGTTTCTGTTGGATTTTGAATTATACTCAGCCAGCCTGCAGATGGTGCAACAGTGAAGGCTACATGAGCAAGCTATTCAAAGTGCAGGGGAAAAGTTTAGAAATTTATGGTCTCTTGCTCTTTTATTGATTTTAGGACTATCTTGAAATCCCAAAGTACTTTTCCTTGTTAGACCATTATTATTATTTTCATTTGTTTACATTAAAAAACAGTGTTCTTTCCTTCCTTCTTCCTCTTTTCTATCTGCCTTCCAAGTGGAGAATCTAGCTAGTCTATTTAAACTGAGTAAGAAGGAGAAGGACAGAGGGGTTATGCAGACAGGCTAAGCTCTTCAGCTGTCAGTTCAGATGAAGCAACTGCTCTGAGTACAACAGCAGCTATTAATTTCTCTCAGCTTTTACGAGCAGAACCTGTATTCGACATCGCCACCTCAGTAGTCTGTGACAACAGACTTGACTGACGCTGGAATTTTAATAATTTAACATGAACAAAGAAATATGTCAATATCTTAAAAGTCAAGTATTGGAACCATGAAAAACAGGAAATATTACTAACATTATTGTTACATTACAATCATGTATACATTACAATATTACTAACATTATTACAAGAAGCCAGAATAAATGTTTTCCTATTCAAAAAGCTAGGAAGGTCTTGTAATTAATTACAATGATGACAGGTAGACTTAGATTACTACCTTAAGAAGAAAAGGGTAAAAAAAGTGGTTTGGGATAGAAGAAAACAGGAAAAGAGAAAAATAAAATCCAAAATACATTTGAAATTTAGGAAATGGGGGAAAACTGTAGTTTAAAAAAAAAGCCAAAAAACAAACCACCTTTCCAGATATGCAATTTTTCCCTCATCAGAAGGGCTGTGACCGCCCCGTCTCCATATATGACACAGCATGCTCCTTGCTGGAAGTAAGAAGCAAACCCAAAAACCAAATGAAAACACAAATTTATTTTTGTATCTGTACCTTTCGATCCAAAAGAATATTGCAAGGGGAAAGCGCTCGGTGGACCATTCCATGTTTGTTCATATATTGCAAGCCTTGCAAAACCTCATATGCTATGCATAAGATCCTTGAAGAACTGGGGGGGGAAAGAAAAAAAGGTAAAAGAACATGTTACACTAAATGTTTCCTTTTTTAGTTTGTAAAAATGTAAGTGTTTGGAATAGCTGTGGAACACAATTGAGACATTGACAATTCCGGAATAGTTTAATGGATTAACACTGAATATGGTAGGATATATTCAGTGCCATACACAACTCCTCAATATCCCACAACTAGGCTTCTTCACTCTGAACTGCTCCTTAAAAACAGCAGAAAACTGTGACAAAGTATAACATATTCTCTGCAACAGAAACTATGAGATATAGCTCAACTAATGAGGAAAAAATATCCCAACTCTATTTTTATTTGTTCTTCCTAAGTCTGCTACTGTTGGTCATAGAAAAGTTCAACTGAACAAAAGCTTCTGAAACTCAGATGTTAACTGGAGCTTATCTAGAAGATAGTATAGAGGCACAGCTAGATCACACCTATAGTCTTTGGTCATCTCAACATCTAAAAACAAGAAACAAAACAAAGAGCAGAAAACTTCACTTTCAGCACATTTTGTTTTACAACCTTGGAAGCATCAACATTACCTTCTTTGAAGAGAAACAATGAAGTTTACCATCAAAACCATTTGACATAACCAGGTATTTTGACAAAAGTTATCATTTACTGTAAGAAATGGTAGCCCTAAAGGGGGAGTTTCTGTCAACAAGTGAACAGGAATTTGTACAGAGACCACCAGTTTTAGGCTTCCAAAGTGCACCCAAAATAAGAACAAAAGGCACAGATCTACCGTCACCCAGAGAGATTCCTTATAACTTTTTATCCTCCTCATTTCCTGCCTACTCCCCCTCAAAGCACATTTCAGGTCTGTTGGGCAACTGTATCTCTGAAGACACTGTTTTACAAAATATCCAGAAACAAAGCATTATCTACTTATCAAGGCCTAGCTTTACATACCCATTTTTTATTTCACTGTTAAAGAATAACACACAATAGCAATCTGGACAAGGCTCATCACCTTCTCTTGCTTATTAAAAATTTCTGGAACAGAAAAATGAGGGGGAGAATTTACAGACTGGCAAGAGTGACTAGTCAACTAACTGACTAAACACCAACATTAATTTCTTATTAAAGCTTTATTAGCTATTATTCATATCTGTTTGAATGCCAAAGCTTTGTCACAAGAGTAAATAGCTAGATTTTGACAAAAGCCACAATTCCAACAAATTCTGAGACCAGGGCAACACAGAAATACTGAAAAGAGCTGTTTTAGTAATAGTCTAAGGCCACCATTAAGTTACCTTACGTGGACCTTTTCTCTAGACTCTCTCTTTTACCTAGACAGAGATGGATTACTGTACTACTTTACACTAGTTCTGAATATACACTTTAATTTAAATTTTAAGCACTAAGAGAATCTACTCTAACATATGTCCACACCACTGTATCTTAGATCATAGCATTTGGAAGTCATTCTCAAGGTCTTAGCAATTCAACCAAAACCACATGGCTAATAACCACAAAAACAAAACAAAACCCCACAACTATCTCGTTCCTCCCTCACTAGCACTTTTTCTTCCCCACCCCTCCCATTCCCAAGTTATATAATACACCACAGCATCAGACACCACAAGCTGTGTAGTGTTTCCTCCCAGTTCATTCTTGGGCAGAGATAATTGTGGTAAAAAAATTTACTTTACTAGACTTCATTTTCCCTGTATAGTTTTTTGCCTGCAACACAAATATTAATGATAACGGTTGCAAACAGAATCCTCTCTCTCAATTCTTGCACAGCTTTGCAAAACAAGACATGAAGGGACAATCCATGTTTCCAGTAAAGAAACAATTGCACATGAACAACTAGTCCATCATGAGGTACTTCATCCTAAAAAGTGTTTCTTTTCTTGTTTCAGGATAAGGTTTAGTGGGCATGGTGGTGTTGGGTTGATGCTTGGACTTGATGATCCTAATGGTCTTTTCCGACCTTAACGATTCTGTGATTCTTTATACTAAAAAAGAAAAGTAAATATAAGGTGCAATTTTGTGGCTGCGGCGCCTGAGGCATGCAGTGTGCTCTGGCGGCACTAGGGGGCCTCGGCCACCCATTTATTCTCCACGTGCCCTTGGCATTCATAAAAATAGAATGTGCGCAAATGCCAGAAAATACTGCTTTGGGATTCTTTCCTCTTTAAGAGAAATCCTCCATGGCGTTAGAACGACCAAAAATGCATGAATGATGACTATTTTTCATTGCACACTTCATTTCTCAGTGTTCTTAAGCTCTTGATGCCACCCTACTGGGCAGAAGTGTTCAGCCAAATGCCTCACTCCAAGCTGAAGCATGTACACCACCTCCCCAGGACAGAAAGAACTCTGTTACAAACCCTTCATAGCACTGTTGCACATTATGTAGTTCTTATGTCATTTATTAGGTAATTTATTACACCGTTTGGGGTTATTACGCATTATATTTGCATTTAATGGCAAAGGGCCTGACAACACTATCCATCACTGTTATCAAGCACACGAGATCTCTCTGCTTTAAACTCCCCAAGGCCAAGTTCAACAGCAGTCCCTTGCCTCACTGGAGATGACTACCAAGGCTATCCCCTCGCTTCAGTGGGGCTCAGCTCTCTCCCAGTTTCTACAGCCACTGTCAACACTGCAAGCACATGAGCTGCACTCACGAAGTTGCTTCCAGGCCTCAGGTTAAGTTGACCTTTAAAAAAACCACCCATAAATAGAAAAAGAAAACACAGTCCTAAGTGAGGAAGACATTTACAATACCCAGTGTTGGTGGCGAGGTCTGAGCACATTCAGAAACGTTTTCCTCTCATTATCTGCGAGCCTGTTTTTCAATAAGCTAGCTAGTGTCAAACGATGATAAATCTAAGGGAGTGGTTTAGCCACTGAGGCTGTTGAACTGCAGAGGTTTCATCACCCTCCTTTCACAGGAGGAGAGGGGAAAAAAAAACGACAGCAAAAGCCCTAGAAACAACACAGGAGAAGAGGCAACACGGAGGCATGGCAGGTTCGACATCAACCATGCTACACCGCTGCCCTACCGAGAGACATAATGATAGTGGTGTAGCAGGAAATAAATACCCTCTTCATCTCGGGCCGTGATGATCATGGTTGTGACTTTAAACTATCATGAAGCAAATCATTCCACTGCTCAAGGCAGATACAGTAGGAGGCACTAAGTAAAAGCATTCAAGTGTGAGATGCACTTCAACTGGCAGATCTGAAGGTGCACTAGTTGTCTTCAGTTTCCCGGCTGTCTTAATAAGATTTAAGGTTCTCTTCCTCTCCACCAATGGGAAAACAAGAGAAGAAACAGGAGTTTCTCTGCAATATGAACATTTCACAGACAGAAAACAAGGCCTGATCTCTCTGCACCTACCAGCACATTTTCAAGGAGCAGGCTTCATTTTAGTCCTCAGTGTGGACACCAACAAACCTACTCAACTGTAGCCTACTCAGCTAGGCTTTTGAAAAGGGTTTCTCTCAAAGTGAAAGGATTGCACACTGATGTAAAATCAAACTGCTTGGATTTAATAATTGCCTGCTTCTTTCCTGGTTTGGAGTTGAAGAAATATAGCCATGAAAAGGGGTCATTTTGTGTTCCTTCACTTTAGAAATATAGAATTAAAAGAATGTAAGGATTAAAACCAATACCAGGTTTAGGCCTATAACTTGGATGTATAAAACCATAGCAAAGGAAGCACAAAGGGTAACTGAATTCCTCCCTCAGAAATTCATCTTGTAAGTAGGGGTTGGGGGAAAAAAAAAAATCTCTACAAGTTCATACGAGCAAGTTCAGCCAACAGTACAAAACCATCATGGTTAAGAGAGGCATGTGCATGGCATTTGTGGGTGGAGAGAGAAGGGAAGACGACTTAAAAATCCACAAAAATGAGGACTGTTTTATTACCTCCAGAATTTGTCAGACCAAAAGCTATACCAGACAAATGACTAATTTCCACTCTGTAATAGTACACAGGTGGCTGCATTGTGCCGTCACAAAAAACACTGACTTTTCCACTTAGCAGTCAGCCTCATGTCCAGCCTTTTGAATTCTTACTGTTAAGGACACAAAGCCGGTTTCTGGAAGTTTACTTCAGGAATAATGAACCAGTCAGGAAACAGATGTTTTAGCAGAGTTTCAATCTCTTGTGCTGCTGCAAACCTACTGATGAAATAATCTGATTGCTTAGGACACTTTTGTCACTTTTTAGATTCAGACAGACGGGGGGGGGGGGGGGGGGGG
>NW_010548174.1:16579-45023 GCF_000687285.1 Phaethon lepturus
CCGTCTGACTGAGTACAGTTTCTGGGCCAAGGTCAAAGGGAAAAGTTGTACTAGAAGAAATTAGCAGACTTGTAGTCTTACCGTTCTTCAAATGGATCAGATATTAACAAAGAGAGAGAAGGGGAAAGAGGGATTTATCAGGAATCAAGTAAAGACAATAAGCCCCTAAAATAATTAGTGGAATGAAGAGGTAAAAGTGAGCATACTCATCCAGTAGTGACTGAGCAGTACCTGGGAACAAACATCTAGGGAGAAATATTACCTATGTATTATTCAGTTTGAGTGGTTATTTATTAACTTATTATTTGTGATTATTAATGGGAATGATAACGCAGCTGATTGTAGAAGCAGGAAGCTGTACGCTAAGATAGGATGCTCTAGCAACAACCACCACCAAAAAAAAAAAACCCAAACCAAACCCAACTTTCTGCAACTGAGTATTTGCATTTTAAGTATAATTACTAGTCTTCCAAACCCCACAAATGGTCATACTAGCAGCAGACCCAAAACTACTTGAGACCACTATCTTGTTTCCAAAAAAGATGACAGGCAGATGCCTAGGAGAGCAGGAATAGAGAGCAAGCATATAAGATATTCATGCTCACAGAATATTGCCCACAAGTTACTGTGGATATTCACAGCCACCGAGTATTCTGTTCATAAGATCTCCTTGCTGTCTATTTTATCGTGAGGTTCTCTTCATGGTGCTCTGTTGCTCTAACTTCCAGAAAGCCAATTTTAAATTTCAGCTTCAAGCAAAGAAAACAATTGCTTAACTCCAGAGCAGGAAAAGTGATTGTGGAAAAATGCATTTGACAGCCAGCAGCAGTAGTTCCTACATACACCACAGACTGCTGAAGGGAAAATAAAAACTATTTGATGCATGACATCTTGAATACTTAAGGACAAGAGGACTGTAGATCACACAGTTGGAAACTGGAGATGGGTGGGGTCAGGAGACATGACCTATTAAACTGTTGGCATAAAAGAATTCCAACATGAGAAAAGAAACAATGAAAACAAGAGATAAAATTTCAGCATTCTTGTCAGCATCATGGAAGTTACAGGTTCACACAAGTTTCTTTTCCTCCAGTTTATAGGAAAGTTAATGCAAATCTCCACATGAATTCACTGTATTCATAACCTTTAACAGAAGTACATTCATGGCATTAACTGGAAATACATCTTCTCCATCCTTCTTTGGTGCTGCAATGAAATAGTTTAACATGAAAGCATAATCCTGCTTCCTGCCTGCTTACTGTCTCCAGTCCTACCTTCTCCTAGACAAAGCAATCTCACCTTTTGATGACTTTGACCCAAGCAGCTGTAGTTATTACAGCACAGTTAACCAGAACATATAGATGTACCTGGAGAGCAGCACAGGAGCAAAGATAACTGGGGCTGGAGGCAAAGTGGAGGCAGCAGCAAAATCTTGTGGAGAAGAGAAATTTTCTGGTTGTTACAAATGCATTTCTGGTATTCTTAACTGGTTATGCACAGTTGTAAACTTTACTTGCTTTTATGCTATTGTAACAGTCAACATGGAGTACCTAATCCATTTTGGAGAAGGAAGAAAGCTGTGCCTGGAAAGTACTGACAGTGCAATCAACACTTAATGGACTATTTTGAGTAAGAGTGCTTCATCTAGTGAACTGTACAGAAGCCCCACTGGAATTTGAAACAACAGGACTGGCACCAGAAAGCAAGCCTCATCACCTACTTAACTGTAGAGCACCCTGTAATTTTTTACCTACTGGAGATGTTTATGTGGATTAGTGTTAAATCATGCTTCTTCAATGCAGCGGCAACTCAAGGCAAGAGGAAATTGATAACAAAAACTGGAACTATAACTATTTTGACTTCCCTCAAGAAGGCAGGGCAAGACCAAATGGGGTAAGATTATGCTGATAATACCAAGTTCCAGACTTCCTCTTTCCTCAGACTTACAACTCATGGGTACATACATAGAAATGCATACTTAAGGAAGTCCTTTATCAAATCTGTGCGTCTTGTTCTAACATTGTATTATTAGTGTAAACAAGTAAACTCTAGAGGAAGAGAATCTCAGCAACCAGGAGTCTTAAAAAGCTGATGGCACTGATACACAGGAGCAAAAACATGGGTTCATCTTCCAAAGAGGAGTGTCAGACAGGGTCTGCCCTGAGGAAGCACACCAGAGCAACACAAACAAGCAAGGTCATCAATCACTACCCCAGAACTTGTGAAACTAACATGCATTTGGAATTCAGGAAGGAGATTCATCACAAAAAATTGTGTGTGTTCAAAGTGGAATGGAATCAGGTTGTGAACAGATGTAATGTTTCTGAACTCATAAAAGGCACAGTATTTCAATACAAGCAAAACTATAAAACAAAGAAAATGACATTTGCAGTTAGTTCCATTACCGACAACAATACAGATAGTCTGGTTAGGAGTGGTGTGGCCAAGTGGTTACAGCAAAGGATGAAGTTTGGGTATAATCCCAGCTGAGACAATCACTACACTGACCTCAAGAAAGCCATCTGACCTCCTTATGCCTCAATCAACCAGCTGGAAAATGGGATAAAAAGCAGGACTGGGTTAAAAACCAGATGTGCATATAAATTGGGTCTTCCTGGGTAAATAAATTACAAAATACCCTATACAGAACATAAAGAGTTTGATGCAGGTGGGAATGGTTTATTTAGCACTTTATTATGTGTTTGATTAAAAAAATGGCACTAGGGATCAAGATTGTAAACACTGCCAATTTACTTGGAAATGCATTCACATTATCAGAATGAAATGAACTGGAAGGGAATGCAACAAGCAGAGAATACAAGGAAAAAAAATACAGAATTTTATAGGCAGGGTCCTCAGGAAGTCCCTAACTCATGCGCAGAGGTATTCACACAGGATATCTTCAACAAGTTCATATTGCTCATATGAGGAAACTCAAAAAGTACTTTAATTCGTTTTTTCAAAGTTCTAAGCTGCAAGCATGGCTTTAAAAGCAACACAAATGATGTTACATTTTTATGAAGGTCTCAACGCGTAATGTATGATTAAAAAGCCCATAAAACAATGGATGAAGGCACAGACAAAGAACAACTTTACAGATAGAGCAGATTGCTCTATACAAAGATTTTTAATACACGGGTGATATTTCAGACATTATCACTCTGAATGTATCTAAATGTATCTGCTCCTCATAAAGCTAAAATTGCACCTTGAATTCTTTAAGACAACCAGCATTCATCCCATAAATGGGGGGAGCAAATGAACAAAGTCATTTTGAAAAGTAAGCACACCTTATAAAGCACCATCTTAATGAAACCTCTAGTGCCATCTGGTTTAGTGCACAGAAGAGGAAAGACGCATCCACATTCCCAGTTTTTGATCTTGCCACTGATTAACATCTGAGAAGTCATTTTTTGCATCTTAGCCTCAGCTGGCTCATATGTAAAAGGTATAATAATGATGCTTCCCATTGGACCACAAAGTGCAATGAAATCAACAAAATTTCAATCACCACATGTAAAGATTAAGTAAAGTAGCCCTCATTTCAAACCAGATGACAGACTCTGCATTCTTATCACAGACTATACATTCCAAGATAACTAACACAACAGAACTAGATGCACAGGTGATACGAAAATAAGAGATAAAGGGATGAAAACTCAGACAATGACCTCAAAATACACAATAAAGAACTCAAATAGCATTATAGACATGTATCATATACCACATTGTTAACATTTCACTGAAGGAAACAACACATCTCACATTCTCCTCTCTTTCTCCAAAAGGAGTGAACTAGTAAAATGTAGGAGCAGATTAAGATCAACCGAAGTCAGATCTCCAAAAATCTTTATTTTCTTTTGTCTTCATCTGAACAAATACATGCACCTTTAAAAGGCCACATATTTTGCAATCAACAGTCCTGGCAAGGTCTATTACGATCTCACAGACTCAAGAAACCAATCAGATGACATATGAAAAGCAAGTAAGGGAATTAACTGCAGCCAGGGTATTCTTCCTTTACAACAAAAGGCACCAAATCAGATCTTCAGCTGCTCAGGGGTGCCTTGTTAAGTTAGTTCCAAACCAGGCATCAAATCCCACACTCTAGGCAAGGACCATCATTCCTTTGTATCTGAATGCACCAGCACCTAAATTTCCAGGCATTAGGGTATGTTAAGTTTCAGCTCTCTAAGGTATAGAGTCTTGATATTTTTCTATTAAACATTCGCTACACATTTAATGGTAGCAGTGTTACCAGAGCTTTAAACCACACAACCACTGAAGGAAAAGCGACTTCAAAAGATGCATGATGAATGGTCACACAACGCTTATTTCCTTACCCTCCTCCATGTTAAAATAAAAGAGGTATCTGAAAAACAATTGCTGTTTGCACGCTAAAATGCCAACTAGCAACTATAGATCAGCTTCTGGCTCAGACCCTATGCTTTTAAAGCCACTTAAGTTCATAAGAAGTGTGAAAGTGACTTTTGTAGCAAGTGTTTCCCAAATCTTCCTCTGTCACAATTCTTACATACTAACAATCTTTTCAGACTTAAACACCTAATATTACATGTTTAAATGGAAAATAGATGACAGAGAAAGTAGCAAAGATCATGTCTAAATTGTCTCAGTTTGCAGCTGAGGGTAAAACAAAACCATGGGTTTGGATTTTTCCACTATAACCTTTATTATGAAAACAAAACCAACAACTTCATACCATGGGAACCATTAGAAAATGTAGATGCCTGATTCAGACTGACTAATAAATAAACAATAATCAAAAAAAGAAGCCATCAGGTCCACGCATTCATAAGGCTGACCCCAAAAAAGGAGGAAGGGGTGGCAAGGATTACAAAAGCTTGTGGTTACAGTTATATAGGTAAGATTTTTCTCTGAAAGATAAAGAAAATATTCTGAAGTAATCACATATAAGTGATCAAACTGTATTAACCCAGCATTTTAAAAAATGCAGAATGATAGTTCCAATACAATGGCAAGAGTTGGCAACACTGACTTTGCAGTAAAAAGTCACAGAACAAGAATACTATGCATTTCAAAGTCCATGTGATCCCATGCACATCCTTTCAGCATATCTGGCAGTATAAAAGGTGGTTATAGACTTGGAAAGAGGGTCTCAAGCACCAAAGCAAGGTGCTCCACAAAACATTTTCATTATTCCTCAGCCAGCTACTGTTCACCTAGCTCATCGCAGCATTGCACTGCTGAGAAGTTTTGCTGATGTGCAACTCGAGAGATGGTAAAGATTTTTGTAAAGTAGGAAAGCTGAAGAAGTTGAGGAAATCTATTGCCCTTTCCTACAAAAAACCCTCTGAGGAACATAAACAGCAAAGATGAAAACCAAGAAGAAGAATTCTTGTTTTGATATCACTTTTACATCAACAACTTTAAGATTCAGTTAACACATATTGGCAGCTTCCATACAACCAGAAGGCTGTGGAGATCTGGAATACCTTCATATCTGAGAGCACAGTTATTTCAAGGGCCAAACCCTTGAAAACCCCCTTCAAACCAACAATCAAAAGGGGAAGTACTCCTTCGTCTCTACACTTCACACATGCTGTGAAGACATGGTTTCCAATGGCTGAAGGTGGCACATTAGATTGTCAAATCCAGGTATCAGTCAATGCGCTCTCTACACAAAAAATCTTATTTTGAGCTAGGGACATCTTCCCAGCATTCACCTAACAGAACATAATTTGAGGTATTATTCCCTTCTACCACTACAGATGTTTTGAGACTATGACTAACATAAAATAATGACTTCAGTTAGACTAAATTTACAGAACACCATTCTTCCACACTTTTCCCTCAAAACTATATTATTTAAGAAAAAAATTGTACTTTAAAAAAGCTTACATTACATTATGTATTGTCAATTATATAGTGTAATGTAGCTGTGTTGGGTTTTTTTAAAATATAATTTTGAAGTATAAATGTTGACCTAATGTCAATTATGGCAACACTATGTTGACCTCAAGCATTTTTAAAGGGATCTTTCAGAGGAAAGAACATAAAATATTTTTTTACAGTCACCACAATCACTCCCTATAAAGGTTTTAAAAATAGGATTTCCACTCTCCCTGTTTATATAGCCAGGTGATATCTTTAATGATTGCTGAATCCACACCGAGAAACAAAAATAGTGTTTAATGCCCAAGCATTAATTTCTAATTGAACCAAAAGAGTTATCAGAAGTTATAGTAATTAACCAAAACCACCCATCCTGTGTTGTTAGTCCACCCAATGAATATCCAAAAGTTACTCAAAGCTTGCAATACTACACTTAAAATAGGCACTACCACATGCTTGTTCAGCAGCAAGTCTGGAAAGCCAGTAAGTCTCAGTAACATTTGCATTAGTCACTCAAAATTACCTCTTTTCAAAGGTTTGCTGACAGGATACTGCTGATTAGTTTCGTAACTGCTTTTCTGCCTCTTCCCATGAAGAAAAGAGGTAATACTGCACACAGTTTGCTAGCATGGTCTTTGCCAGCAAAAAAAGGAAGTGGAGTGGGTGGGAGGATATTACCAGAACTGCCTTACTTTGCCTCAGTTAACTTAGTGCAGCTTCCTTCTATACACCAAGGCCAGAAGGAAAACATTTGCCTAATCAAAGGCACAGCCATGTACATATGCAAGAACAGTATCAG
Source organism: Phaethon lepturus (assembly GCF_000687285.1). NCBI lineage: Eukaryota > Metazoa > Chordata > Aves > Phaethontiformes > Phaethontidae > Phaethon > Phaethon lepturus. Next base: position 23,253 of record NW_010548174.1, read on the forward strand.
TGGGCCATCTTAGATTGGATGTTGGAAGCACCGTCTTAATAAAACAAATATTCATATGCTTGAGGTATATTATTTTCAAATACTAAAGTAGCCTCTTTTCACTCTGAATCACCATACCATTCAGGCTTAGCCCAACAGGATGACAGAAGATTCTTTTCCTGCCACCACTGTCTTTATCCAGACAGAACTCAAGCCTCAAACAGGAAGCTGTAACCTTGTATCTACTTTATAAAGATAACTGGTTTTACTAGGGCTGAGGATTCTCTGCTATAAAGATCAGTATCAGAGCAAGACTCCTTCAGAAACAAACACCAAGACAGCAACATTTTGAAGTTTTCATTCTGATGAGGAGTGGGTCATAATCTACATTTGCTCTTAGGAACAACTCTGCAACCATGTCACTACAAGACTAAAGGTCTTGTCATACTTTCAACAGCAATCAGAGGAACCATTTTGAGATATCACTAAGAGAAAGCTTTCTAAGAAGGTTTTGCTTAGAGTGACACTATGCACAAGAAGAAAAAGTTAAAGACCTTTTATTTGGAAACAATGCTTTCAGTTGAGTCTTTCAGCAGGGGCTTTCATTCCTGTATTATATAGTTCTTGGCAAATGTATGCATTTAAATAAATGAATTGGGGAATATCCACAGAATTCCAACGCTGCTTTAAGTATCCTATATAAAAAATTAACCAATTTTTTTCTTAAGCCAATTTGTTTGCATATTAGGTTCTCTGCTTATAAAAGCATGCATATGCACAGCATACAGAGAGGACTGTAACAGTGGTTTTACAGTGCTAAACATTTTTTTCCCCCCATAAAGAAAAGCAAAACCAGTGTTTTATTACTTTTGTAAATGCTACACCAGCAAAACAGCTAAAGTTGGCTTGTACCAGTTGTTTATCATCATTGATAAAATTACAAGAGCAGAACAAATATGAGATTTCAGAAATCTCTAGAAAATAAACCCAAGATAAGGTTGTCTGCTTAGGATTTGATGGAAATTTTGTACAGAAAGGCACCAAATGGCTAGCCATAGCCTAAGCATTGGAAAGAAGCATGTCTCCAATGCTCACCTCACTTTTCATTGTCATCATATTAAGTCTGCAGATCTCTGAAAAAATCAAAGTGTCTGAAAAAAAAAAAAAAAAAACCCCCCCCCCCCCCCCCCCCAACCACCCAACAACCCCCCCAATGCCTAGATTTTCTTCAGTGAGTTTTAAACCTGAATGAGTGCTTCTGGAGACTACAAAATATTACTGATAACAGACAGGAAAGAATTCACGTCTGCCTTTATATTTTATCATAAACTTGCACAAACTGCAGTTATGTCTGGAAGCCAAACATAAATTAATCACAGAGCAAGCAGGTACTGTACAATCCACTGTTCTCCTTATCTTTGAACCTTTCCCAGCTTGGACAGATGTGCCACTCTTCACTATGCTGGAAGAGAACAGATGAGCTCCTGGGAATCCAGCTTTCATATTCAGGCACCCAAAGCGAGGGGCTCCCAACCATTAAAATACTGCCCGAATTCAGGGATCATGTATTATGAATTACTGTGTAATGCAGTTAAGAAAGAAAATGTTAGTAACAATGAGATTCTCAATACCACATCTTCTGCTCCTGAACAAATCCAAGATTTTTTTTTTGCCTTTGTTTGGGGATTAAAAGAAGTCCAAAATGACTCCCCAGTGCACAAAAAGCTAAACGAATTATCTCAAAACACTCAGACCATGAAAAAACAGAGAGCTCCTTTTCTTCAAAGACCTAAAAGGTGAAGAACTGAGCTCCCTTTATGAATTTAGCTTCTCTGAGCAGAACGTTCTTCTTGCACACAGTAATTTAGTGCAAGCAGCACCCAAGGAATAATCACCTGCAGAGATTAAAGACAATCTTGTGACTATCATGTAAGAATCCTCAGGTGGAGGGAAGGAAGTCTGCATTGAAGTAGGTATTATCATTCTGTAAAAAAACCCACCCACACAAAAAGGTTTTCTATGGTAGCAAATGGTCAATAAAATAACACAAGAATAAGTACTCAGAATTTTAAGAACTGCATGAGGGCTATAAATGTTATGCCATCTCACTATATGGCATATATAGTGGCTTAGAACCCAAAAGTGAGCAACGTCACAGGTACTATATTTAAAACTAAAGAATGTGTAGAGATTACTGAGGACATGCAGGATTTTTTTTTCCCCAAGCAGTACACACAAACACACACAAATTCATAGAAGAACCAACTATCCTCATCTACTTTCAGCATCTTATCTTTAAGTCTATGAATAGAAAGTAAAGCAAGAACTATATCCAACAACTTCTAGCTTCTCTTGTTTCATTCTGCACTGAAAAAGTAAGAGTTTGCATATTTGAAAATTAATTACATCTGTCCAGAATTCTGAGCAACTAAGGCGAAGAGGAGAGACATGACTACGTACAGGTTACTTTGATAATCAATAAAGGGAATACATAAACTACTTATATAGGGCCAGCTTCCAGCTTTTCTGCAGCTTATGTAAAATTGAGCTTTATCTAAGTTGAAAAAATGAGAATAGCACCATTCAGTTTTGTGTTTGCAGCAGAGAGCTCAAGGCAACTTAAGGAGTTCTACATTAAGACTTGAGTTTGGATCAGAGCATACTTTTCCTCCTGATCAGCCTCTCCTACCACTCTTGATTCACAGAGTAGTTTCAGAGCACACAAACTGGATTCCTTTCAGATGAACCAGAAGGTAGGATCCAGAACCTGCCTATTGCCCTGCAGCTGCTAATGGGCATTTGGTCCAGAGCAGACTGGAGCTATATGGAATCAGCACCCCCAGAAGATGTACAGCACACTTTGCTTTACACATCTGTTCCGACAGGATCACATTACTTGCTACTGAAGACACAGCCTGAGAAAGGTCTTATTAGGCTTTTTTACCTCATCTTGTCCTGTGGTAACCTATGCTCCTGATTTCTGCAAAGACACTCTAGCACTGTGGGCCAAGGGGAATACAGGCTGCCTACAGGCCATCCCCACGACTGAGCCAGCAGGCAACCTCAGCCAGCATTTCCTGTAGGAACTCCTACGCACAAGCACCAGGAGGGCACAAGCAGGAGCAAAAGTCTGAGCTGCAGCTGTCCACAGCTTCTTCCACCGCAGCCAGGGAGCATACGTGGTTAGCTTCTCAAGGTGGAAGACTCTTGCCCTACTGCAACTGAGGGCCAGGTATTGAGCAGACATTTTAAGATCATAGGAGTGCTTTCTCCCATTTACAGTTACAATGGACAACTGCATATTTTACTTTCTTTTTAAAGACTACCTGTATCTATGGCATGAGAATAGACTTTTGCTTAATGTAAGCCATGTTGACTTTCTCCTTCCCACTCACAGCAGTGAGGGGTCCCTAACTTCATTATACAAGGAGATGGATTATCCAATTCCTTCCGCGGTGCCCCAGGTGGATCACAAAAATCTCATTAAGAATCTGGTCAATGAAGATTTTTAAAAGAAAAACATAAAATGAAGCGTAGTTATTAATGCAGTTAACATTATTGCAGCTGTGTGGCAGTATGAACCGAACTGACAGCTCTAGTAATCATGACTAGCTAACAACAAATAATGCTGTCCTTGCAGCCAGACAGGTTTGATTTTTTGTTATTCACTCCTGCAGTTGTATGAAGCACTGCCAGTTGTTAAAAAAAAGAGCAGGGCAGGCCTGTTGGCTACTTCTTGATAGAGTAGCTGCTGATCTAACACACTAGAAGATAATTAACATTTAAAAAAATAAATTACATTAAGAAAAAGTAATTTCAAAGAAACAAATACAACCACTAACCTCAGGAAGTACAGATATTGGGAATGATAACTGAGCATGCTTTCTTTTTTACAAGTTACTGGATAGAAGGAAAAGCACCTAGAACTTCATAAAACCGCACTAAAGTAATCTCTTTACAAATTTCTCAGCCTTTGAGACTTTGACTGCACTTTAGGCATCTCTACAGGAGAAGATCAAGCATTAGCAACAAGCCACATTCCTAATTACCCCCACGCCCCCATTTTACAAAGATGTAACAGAATTTTTAAAGCTATGAACAAAAATTGTAACAGTGCACAGCTATTCTCATAAAGCCAGGCATTTCCTGTAGATCAGTAGACTTTGCAACAGTGTTCTTTTAACAAACAATTTGGCTATCCCATACTTTAAAAAAAAAATCTAAGTATCTAAGGTTAAAAGCCATACCTAGGTACGTGTTAGTAGTTAGCTCAAAAAATCTGGATCCTTCTATCAATGGTACAGATGCTACTCAAAAGTGAAACAGAACGGAAAGTTCCAAGAGAAGAACAGTCTGCAAATGCAGGTGATCAAAGAGACTTTGCAACTAGGCCAATAAGCAATGGTGCTGTTAGGAATTTCATAGCTAATAACTAATATTCCAAAAGGCATTAGAAGTGCGTCACTTTGATCTATATCCCAGTATGTTTCACAAAAACAGGCAGGAAACACCTATCTAGAGAGGTAACAATAAACTTAAGTGTAGCCAAAGCAGATGCCCATGACTATAAATTAGAATTTATTAATCAGCATATAATTAATATTAAATGTCCTTGAAAGTGTTATGAGAAATGCTCTCGTCATAGAATGATAGAATGGTTTGGGTGGGAAGGGACCTTAAAGATCATCTAGTTCCAACCCCCCTGCCATGGGCAGGGACACCTTCCACTAGACCAGGTTGCTCAAAGCCCCATCCAACCTGGCCTTGAACACTTCCGGTTGTCATCCACAACTTCTCTGGGCAACCTGTTCCAGTGCCTCACTACCCTCAGAGTAAAGAATTTCTTCTAATCTAAATCCACCATTTTTCCATTTAAAGCCATTACCCCTTGTCCTATCACTACATGCCCTTATAAAAAGTGCCTCTCCAGCTTTCTTGTAAGAGCCCTTCACATCTCCTCAGAGCTTTCTCTTCTCCAGGCTGAACAACCCCAACTCTCTCAGCCTGTCTTCATAGAAGAGGTGCTCCAGCTCTCTGATCATCTTTGTGGCCCTCCTCTGGATTCACTCCAGCAGGTTCATGTCCTTCTTATGTCAGGGATCCCAGAGCTGAACACAGTACTCCAGGTGGGGTCTCATGAGAGCAGAATAGAGGGGGAGAATTACTTCTCTCAACCTGCTGGTGGGCCACCATTCTTTTGATGCAGCCAGGATATTGCTGGCTTTCTGGGCTGTAAGCACACATTGCCAGCTCATGCTGAGTTTCTCATCAACCAACATCCCCAGGTCCTTCTCCTCAGGGCTTCTGTCAATCCTTTTATTGTCCAGTCTGTATTTGTGCTTGGGATTTGCCCCAACCCATGTGCAGGACCTTGCACTTGGCCTTGCTGAACTTCATGAGGTTTGCACAGGTCCACCTCTCAAGCCTGTCAAGGTTCATCTGGTCGGCATCCCCTTCTTCCAGCATGTTGACTGCACCACACAGCTTGGTGTCGTTGGCAAACATGCTGAGGGTGCACTTGATTCCACTGTCCACATTGCCAACAAAGATATTAAACAGCACTGGTCCCAATACTGACCCTTGAGGAAAACCACTTCTCACTGGTCTCCACTTACTGAGCCACTGACTGCAACTCTTTGAGTGCGATCATCCAGACAATTCCTCATCCACCAAGTTGTCCATCCTTCAAATCCATGTCTCTCCAATTTAGAGACAAAGGTGTCATGCAGGACAGTGTCAAATACTTCGCACGACTCCAAGTAGATGACATCAGTCGCTCTTCTCTTACCCACCCATGCTGTAACCCCATCGTAGAGGGCCACCAAATTTGTCAGTCATGATTAGCTCTTAGTGAAGGCATGTTGGCTGTCATCAGTCATCTCCTTATTTTCCATGGGCCTTAGCATCATTTCCAGGAGGATCTGCTCCATGATCTGCTCCATCTTGCCAGGCACAGAGGTGAGACTGACTGGCCTGTAGTTTCCCCAGTCTTCCTTTTCTCCCTTTTTAAAAATAGGAGTTATATTTTCCCTTCTCCAGTCACTGGGAACTTCACCGGACTGCTATGACTTCTGAAATATGATGGCTAGTGTCTTAGCAACTTCCTCCATCAGTTCCTTCAGGACCTGCTGATCGTCTTCCTTTTCTCCCTTTTTAAAAATAGGAGTTATATTTTCCCTTCTCCAGTCACTGGGAACTTCACCGGACTGCTATGACTTCTGAAATATGATGGCTAGTGTCTTAGCAACTTCCTCCATCAGTTCCTTCAGGACCTGCTGATGCATCTCATCAGGTCCCATGGGCTTGTGCACCTTCAGGTTCCTTAGATAGTCTTGAACCTCATCTTCTCTTACAGTGTGCAGTTCTTCATTCTCTTGTCCCTGCCTTTGCCTTCTGCAACTTGGGCGGCATGGCTTGAGCACTTACCAGTAAAGACTGAAGCAAGAAAGCCAGAGTACCTCAGTCTTCTCCTTATTCTGGGTAACCAGGTCTCCTGTTTCCTTCTGGAGAGGGCCCAAATTTTCCCTAGTCTTCCTTTTATTGCTGATGTACCTATAGAAGCTTTTTTGTTGCCCTCTATGTCACTGGACAGCTTCAATTCCATCAGGGCTTTAGCTTTCCTAACCTGATCCCTGGCTGCTCAGACAATTTCTCTGTATTCCTCCCAGGCTACCTGTCCTTGCTTCCACCCTCTGGAGGCTTCCTTTTCATGTTTGAGTTTGTCCAGGAGCTGCTTGTTCATCCATGCAGGCCTCCTGGTGTTTTTGCCTGACTTCCCCTTTGCTGTGATGTATCGCTCCTGAGCTTGGAGGAGGTGATCCTTGAGTATTAACCAGCTTCATGGGCCACTCTTCCCTCCTGGTCTTTATACCAAGCAGATCCCTGAAGAGGCCAAAGTCTGCTCTCCTGAAGTCCAGGGTAGTGATCTTGCTGTGCGCGTTCCTCGCTGCCCTAAGGATCTTGAACTCCACCGTTTCACGGCCACTGCAGCCAAGGCTGCCCCTGAACTTCACATTCCCCACCAGTCCCTCCTCGTTGTTGAGAACAAGGTCCAGCATAGCACGTCTCCTCGTTAGCTCCTCTATTATTCAGAGAAGGAAGTTATCACCAACACATTGCAGGAACCTCCCAGGTTGCTTATGCCCACCGAAGTGGCAAATACAGGTGGATATAGTTGCACATAGGAGAAATCCACACAACAAAAGTTGCCAGACAAAAGGACAAGACAAGCACAGCAGACTGTAAATATGCAGGACATACCCCCAAATACACAAGAAGGGTGACTGGCAAGACATAAAACAAAACAAGCAGTACTGGGAGTACAGGAGACCACTTCTTGCTGGGGGCTGGAGCGTGGTGATAACATAAAAAAAAATCAGGATAATAGTAGAAGACAGACTGGTCCACACTAGTTCTTACTGCACTCAGAGCTCTCAAGCCTGATTACCTTGACTTCCAAGAACCACCATGGGCCACAGGTACCACTGTTAACTGTACAGCATCAGCTCTGTGGTATTGTGTATTCACAGCTAACTTATAACATGTGTTAAAGACTAACAGTTTTGTGTATGCAGTGATGATTAATAACATGCATGAGTTAACCCTCAGCAAAATGTGTGCTGGTAATGAATGAAATTAACAGTTTTAAACCTTAAAACTAGCCTGATCTGCCAGCCTTCTACAGAATTCTATTGCAGCGATCTCCAATTCCCTGGTATCTCTCTAGCTATAAACACATGCATGAGTATATATACTCAGTCCCAATACAAATTCCATCTGTCTGCACATGTATCTGTCCATCTGAAGGTCCATGTTGGTTCAGGAGCCAAGCAAGTCAGTTAACTTAGTGCTGTGCTCGTGATATGGTGCCCTGGAAATCTATAATTCCAAGTCTGGCACAACACTTATGCAGGGATGGTATGGGACTAATGCAGCTTCTTGGCAGGAAAGCAGCCAGTTTGGAGTGAAATAGAGGAGCTTGAACCCAAGGAGAGAACATCCATATGCACAGAAGAAATAATCTCAAACCACAATGACGTGAGAGATGTTTGCAAGCATATCAATGTATCTAAATAAACCAGCTGTCTGATCCCTAATTAGTGACAAATGCTTCCCTGAAGACATTGTTCAGTAGTTCCAAATGCAAGAACTTGCACTTTAAAAATATAAACCCTTTCTACAAGTATGCACTGTACAGCAAGTTTCATGAGTGTTAGCTCTTCCTTTTTTTTCTTCCTAAAAGCAGGATGAAGTGTCAAACACTGTATTAAGTTAGAATAACCATATACTAACCACATCTTGGGCTTCCAAGTCTAAAGGCAATTTTTATTCTAAACAAAACTATCATAAATCAACATTAAGATTAATAATGTGGCTTAAATCCAGTAAGATTTGCACAGTCCAAATTTCACATTTGGTTTTTCAGCCATTAGCTCATTAGTAGTAGATTGCTCATTTATGCAGAATGGAATTTTAACACTGATCCTTACACAATTTCTTGCAGAAATGTATCGGCAGGATGAAGCCATCCTCCCACTGAGGATGGCATTTCGTCTGTTTGAGAGAAACTCAACATCCTCTTTCACTAGATACTGAAGACCCAAAACTCTCTGCTACTTTTGTTCTCAATTAACTCAGCATAACTCATCTTCAGCTCAAGATCTTTAATAGTGCTTTTAGCACGGAAATCTGTATGAAGTGTCTACAAGCAACTACAGAAGAAACATAGCGGAGCAAACGATTGAAATAGAATTACAGACTTTTTCCACATCTACAGATTTTATGTTTTATACAGCCTTCATATCTACTTTTTAATAGCAATAAGCAGAGACTGTTATAATCTCAAAGAATGGGATTCTTCTGGGTTTTTTTTCCTGGAAGAGAGGAAAATAAGAAACAAGCGTGCACACACTGTTATGTTTCACATGCAAGGGAGACATGGACACATGTTCTGGGACGTCTTTGTGCTGCCCTCAAACATTGCAGCCAACTATACAAGCAAACGATTTGGTTCCATACCTAAAAAGGTCACTCAGACATCCAGAGCAATAATGTTCACATTGACTACTTAATAAAAGCTATACCCCTCTTCCATTCCAAACGATTGTTTTCTCATTGTGAGGGGAAAGGCAGTCACAGGAGACAACCTATGCTAAAGGAAATGCTACAGGAAGATTTGCAGTCAGACTAAAAATTACGTACAGAAATAAAAAAATACTCCTATATGAAGAAAAGCATCATTTGACAACATATACACAAGTCTGGGCTAATGGCTAATCTTTCATCATAGCTTTGGAAGTAAATCATTGGCAAGAAGCTAAAGGAAAACTCTACAGCCACTAAATGCCCAAACTACAGACTCTCAACACATGCTTAGGAAAAAAAAAATTTTAAGTTTGTTTATTAATGCTACTTCATTTTACTACTTCACCATTTATCCTTGCTAAATGCAGCCTCATTATGACATATGGATATCTCATGTGAAATTCCAACACAGACTTGATTCAAAGCAGAATACACTGAGCCCTTGAAGTTCTGCTCATATGCAGCTCTTCAAGTCAAACCATGTATAGCCTACAGCCTTTTGATGACTTGCACCTGTCTTACAATATATTTGAAGAATCCCTGGCTACTCAGAAACTGCTTTTTCCCCCTGCCCAATAATCTCTTCTGTAACGTAGTTTCACTTCAAGTTTGCCAAAAGCACATTAACAGCAAGGATGGCATAAAGAAATCTAATCCAATCAATCAGCAGACAACTGTTTAATATAGCCAAATAAAATGTACTCATCCGAATCAGTCAGATCATGTTTTCTCCAAACTAGTAAACAGCTGCAGACACAGTCTGCTTCCCATCAAATGTTCCATGTATAACAAACTATACCTTGTATCTCTGATGGTTCACTAGTAATTTTGCAAAACCATGACTTTCAAAACATATGACAACTATATTTTATTGAAGGGATAAGCTTAGACTGCCCAATCACAAATTGAAGACCAATCCAGAAACTCTATTGTAGGTGCCAAAAGTCTGCTGAACGTCAGTATTTGCTGGCATTTTTATTATTATGAATACAAGTGCAGCCCAACTTCAAAGAAGAAACACACTTCAACCGTGACATAAAAGGAAAAGCTCACAACGCCTATTATAACAGCACAGGAGCAGAGAAAATAACTCCTTTAACACTGTCTGGAAAAGGTATCCCAAAGGAGTAGTTGTAAATGTGTTTAAAAGATGGAAAACCTTAAAAATAAATTCACATCTTACATTCTGGTCTGTAGTATCTATCCACAGTGCTAAAAGAAGTTGCAACTTGAAAAATCTAGTGAAATTTTGACTGCCACAACATGAAAACTACTCTTGAGACTGTTAAGTATAAAACTTCTACCTACCATAATTTTTTGTGACTTATTTTCAATTCATTCACAAGAAAAAAATCCTTGCATGCAAAAGACGACACAGAGGAAGCCAGCCAGACTGATGCACATTTTCAAATCTCTGAACAGCACTTAACTATTATGAGCTTAAATAAGGTATTTACTATTTTTGCTTGACTATCTACATAAATTCCTAGCCCTTTAAAAATTTAACCGACTCCTGAACGTACTTCAGAGAGCTGACTTTGCACTAACGTGACTGTTATAAAATAAAACTAAGTGCATACTTTCTCTAATTCAGAGTAACAACAAACAGGACAATAAATTGGGAATAAACAAACAGGAAACAATGACCCAGCCTACAATCTCTCACACAGAGGACAATGGAGACTGGTCTGGTAAAAAAATGGGACCTCACAGCCCAAAATTCTTATTCTAGCCTATCCTATGCTAAAACTCTTATCCATTGTTGCAGCCTGAGTTACCTGTGGCACACAACGCCAAAAGAGCTTCCCTGCTCTTTGTGATGTCCTGTGGAAGCACAGTAAAGATAACCGGCATTAATGTCAATTTTAGAAGCGTTACTTGTAGTTATGATGTCTACATGGCTATCTCCTGAATAAAACACAGAAAACACTGTTTTAACACTGTCTTAAAAGAGCTGTATTAAATTATTCTTCTGCATCTGGTTACCTATGATAAGAATTACAATGAGCCAACTCATTTCATCCATTTGAGAGTTCCTGAAATTTACCTGACAGCGTTCTAACAGCAGCACATGCTCCTTCAAGGATCCCAAATATGCATCACTCAAAAAAGAAAGTAATTTGGCCATAAATTACTCAACACTTACTTACATTACGCTTTGAAAGTGAAGTTCAGCATGTTAACTTTGAGGACAATGACAAACCATCTCTGTAATTCTTGGAGCCTGCTGTCACAGTATTGTTAGGTAATAAATGAATTCTTGAATATATAACAAATTTGAGTTCCAGAAAATTTTTGGTGGTACGCTCAGTAAAATGACCTACTGCACTGTAACAGAGCAGATAAGGCAAATGGTTAGAGCTCTGCTTTTGGCCCCTATGTGCAATTAGAAAATTTGGTGAAACTCTGAGGTTAATTGAACAAAGAGGTCCATTTCTTTTCACTGCATTTCCTTATTTTTAAACATAATTCATATACTGAAGAATGCATGCTAGACTTGATACATGACTTCAGGGAAGATTAACTGCAAATAACTACCAAACAGCTGTATGGCCCGTTTTCCAGTATATATGGAAAGATAGACAGTGCATAATGTAATGTCTTGAATTTCAGCACCAACGTAATAGAAGATTTCCTGCTGATTTTACATCAGCTTGTGGTACAGGTGCAGAGGACCTCAGTTACTGGCAAGCGTAAGGAAAAATAATCTAGAAACCAGAAGAGCAGCTTCTCACATTCCATAAACAGTTTATAAAATTAATTGCAATAGCATACACATCAACTCTGGATGTGTAACCATCTTTGCTATCATTAACCAATGCAAACATAATACATGGGAAAAGCCAAGTACTTCCCTCCAAAGGTAATTGATATAGACAGATCACATAACTAATAACTGGGAATTGGTCCATCCAAGTTACTTCTTGAAATTTATGGGTCTCACGTAAGAACCAAAAATGTCTGTTTTCATTAAAAAAATAGAAGTAGAGGGAAAATGTCAGTCTTGCAAGAAACTTCATTTGAAGTCAACATAATTTATCTTTTAGTTACTACTGCAAAAGCTGTAATTTACAGTAAGTGAATCACTAACGTCTCTTAAAGCTATGAACATACATACAGGCTATATTTTAGCCCCCTAGTTCAGGTGTTAAAACTTCCTGAAGAAACCTCAATCGGCTCATTAAAAGAAAGATCAGATAGTAAAATAACTTATTTCAGTAAAAACTCTCTCAAGCCAAGTGGGAAACATAAAGCCAGGCTTTATGCATCTACTTTCAACAGAGCCACAGTCCAAATCGCTGAGGTAACTGTCACAAACTAAATAACTTCTCTCAGCTTGTCAAAAACCCAAAGCTGCATACCTTAGCAAACTATCTAAAAAGGTCTCAAAAAATCTTTCTGGATGCCACAAAACACATGCTAATATAGAAGAGCATAATGGATGTGCATACAGATCACAACTGTTACCTGAGAAAGTTTTGTTTATATGATAAAACCTAATTTTTTTCCCTCCTCAGAAAAGGACATCTTGCCCCTTGCAATTCTAAGGCCGCAGGATTAAATTGCAACAGAAGTTGTCAGAGAATCTACATAAGTACACTGTATCAAGGAATTCAAAACAAATTAAAATAGCTATGTGCACGCTTTTTCAAAAACAGTCAAGAGGCAGCAGACAGTCTGTGCTGCTTCTCATCTGACACCAAGATACACATGTTCAAAGAACAGTGTGAGAGCTGAATGAAAAAGGAAAGAAAAGAGCTTCTGATGCTTTAACTATTTCTGGAACTTTGCACAATACGAACCTCATGCAAAACTCTGTGAAGGGCTGCAATGTACATCACACATGAAAAAAACCTTTACACAACATCTTTAAATACCTCTCTCATCTTAAGAAAAAATGGAAGCCATATTTGCCTAACATTCCTCAAGCTATAGTCCTCTGCAACACAAGTTTAAGTTCACAAAAAGCTCACGCACAGGCACAGGGCATTTTGCATTTAGATTTCTCCACCAGACAACATTGTTAGCATCCTGTTTAGGGGTTGCAAGGCTCAAAAGGCTACAGGTCCAGTATTACTCCCTTTATACAAATCTAATTTGCGATGAGTCACAGGAAGTCTGTCTGGATAGTACCTCATCAACCACAGCCCACCTGAGATGCCTAATGTTAACTGGGAAGACACAAAAATTTGTCAATTATTTTACTGAGTAATCATCACCTCTATGCTTGCATGAATATCAAGAGAGATAAAATCTAATGCTTGCTATAAACTTTTCAGAAACTAGAATGAAGAGACTTTGGATTTCTCTAAATGTGTTTCATATTTATGTATTTGTGTGTTCTGGAAATAACCAGTTAGCCTACAATGCCTTGCTATCCCAAATGGAAATAATGTCTCTCTCCCACTCTTCACATTTTCTGTGTTACATACTCTTTAGGACAAGAAACCACTTCTTTTGTTCCAAACGTTACAGTGACAGATGTAAAAATTACAGTTAACTCTTTTAGCAACAAGTCTGATGGGGATTTTGTTTGTTTGTTTGCTTGTTTAGAGATACAGCTCAATTATTCCATACATCCTAGTATGAAAGCAAATACTCTCGACATCCAGCCTTTGGACTCGGTTTCAATCAAAGCCTTACTGAAGTGGCTGTAACAACCCAAATTCAAATCACTTATTAGCACCCTGGTGTATGTATCTGACATCCTGTCGCCTTTCTAGTTAATAAATTAATACATTTCTCCACGTGAAAACACACACACCAAATTCTGTCCTTTCTAGTGAAAGTTGTATTTCATCATCTGGCAGACATAAAGTCTTCAAATTATTAGGAAGATATTTATCCTGTCATAGGTCTGACTATTTTTAAAAAGAAAACCCAAAACTACTATTAACAAGACAGACAGGATTTTCTGAGTTACAAAGTATCCCACTTGTAAGTAAGTGCCCCATAACTCTTCTAGCTTTTAGAATCATATGGAAATAAGTACTCCTCCTTTCAGGCATGTGTTTACCTGATCAACAATAAGAGAGTAAAATTTATGTAGACTAGTAAAAGTCCAGTACTTTGCCACAGATGACATGTAAAATTATGGTGAGTGGATTTGAGTTTAGCTTGACACCTTACCTGACTGGCTTGCTTTCTCGTAGCAAATCTTCCAGACTCTTTTCACAGTGTTCAGCCGCCACAACCAGTCTCTCTAATTGGGGGGGAGGGAGGGGAAAAAAAAAGTACGAGAAGTCTAGAATCCAAATGAGACAATGGGATTACAGACTTCTCAGTCTACCTATCCTGCAGATGTTAAAGTATTTTGACATACACTGTATGGAAAATTACACATCATTAAATGTTAAAGCTGTAGAACTTCTGGACATCAGGACCATTTTCATTTATGACATACAGCAGATCTTCTTTCTTGGTTGTTCGTGCAAAGCACTGTCAATTCATTCATCCAGTAACCTCCTAAAAATGTTGAACCCCTCTGTCAATGTCAGTCAGATTTGACTTAAGAATAGAGGTCTCAAAGCAGTAAGCATCTACAAATTTGCAGAAAACTGTGGCTGGGGTGATGAGAGAGGAAACTCAAAGTAACACCAGGTTTGAGAAAAGGGACTCAGAGCAAGCACAGGAGTTTCAGTCCTGATGGGCCAACTAGCACATTACTACATGCCCAACAAACAGCTACAGGACTTGCAGGGGGTCCCACATGTTCCAAAAGATTGATGGGTTGGCTCTGAATACAGAGTAAAAGACAAAACAATTGTTCCACTGAAGACAGCAATTATAAAGTAGGAAAAGACTAAAGTATAAGATATTACATGGGGGTGTGAGACAACCCCTAAAGAAGCTAGACTTTGCCACTTCCACTACTTGTAGAACAGCTAGTAGTCAATGTTCAGATTCAAAATCAAATCAAACTATTTCAAACATATTTTTGTAAGACTGTTACAGTAGGTTAAAGACGGAAAACACTTTGAAGAACCCAAGTCATCACATTAAAGTTGAATTTTACAGTGAGGTATAAAAAGAAGAAAGTTCTTCGCTTTTATCAGTTAACATAACATACAATGAAAGAGGACAGACAACTAACCTGTGCCTTGACTCTGAAGAGAAGAAACAAAAGCACCAGTACTGCCAGTCACAGCAAAGGCATACAGTACTATTGAGACTGGAAGACAGCCACTTTCTGGTGCTATAAAGGCAATATTCTGCTCAGTCACCTTTAGATATATTATCACAAAATATAAATACAACATACGTAAAGTGTCCATATTAAACAGATACTCACCGTGTTTACCTCTGGTGATGTCAACATACTGGCAAAGTCTGGGATGGGTGATTGTTTTCAGGATTTGGAATCTCCCCAAAATTTTGATGGAGTTGGGTGTCAGAGGAAGTCCATTACTTCCACAAACATCATGTGGCAGAGCTGAGGCAAAGAAGGTGGAGGCACCCATCTCAGTGTCTTTCAAAGGAAACATCTTTTTCACACAATCTGAAGCCCTTCGGAGCAATTAGTGTTCCTTAAAAAGAGAACATACACTAAAAATTTATCTGCAAAAGATACATAGTCTTGTGACTCAGCTTACTAGTTGTTTACTAAATAATGCAATTTAAATGGTTTTTTTCTCCTCTGTTATGGGGGAATGGGACATTTTTGCATAATGAACACAATAATAATAATAATACAGTGCTGCTGCATCAAAACCACTACATTTAAAGATGAAAATATAGCGATAGTTTTAAACACAGATTTAAGAATGAAATAAAACTATTTTAGGACCAGATAAATGTGTTAACACAAGAAATCTTCAGATGACTACTGCAATATAGTAGGTTATTTATTCAAAAACCAGTAAAGACACCAAACAGAAAAAAAAACTCTTCTAAAATACCACCTGGTATCAGCAGACCACCTTGTATCACAGCTTTACTGATAATCTGGCATCTACATGCTATAGCATTCCTAATATTTAAAGCTATGAAGTAACAGTCTTTTGTCCTACCACCATTTATTTCCCTACCCACAGGTAAACTGCTAGCTCACACACTGACTCCATAACAAATTAAGGAAGTAATCTACACAAAATATTTCTGTGGGACAGTCAGGCAAAATATGTTAGCTTGCAGTTTAGTTCCAGGAGCATTTAGTTTCATGACCATTTTTCTCTCTACTCTGAACTATGTATTTCAAATCGGTACGAGCTAAACGTTTTCTCTGCACTTCTCCATAACTAACTATTATGCCATTCAAGAACAAGAAAATCTAAAGCGTGCACAAATAACAGACACTTCTACAGTCAGCTAGGCCTCAGGTAAAACTGCCTGACCTCTTTTTACTATCAAACTAAGAATTTAATTTGGAGGCACCAAGTACCAAAATCCAAAAACTGAATCAAGCTCATTTCTGGATTACCCAGATGGTGGCTCAAGACACTACAAGCTGTCATTAGGCAATATTATCCCTCTGTACATGTTAACTTCCATAGCACATACATACTTGTGTCTAAGGATACATATACAAACAGAGATAAAAAGGGCAAGGTTATATGCTCTTAAGTGATCTCTGGTCTGGAAGTTGTGATGGTGAAGTAGATGGCACTTCCACATAACATGGGACAAGCGGCCACAGAACAAAAAAAAAAACCCAAAAAACTTCCTTAACGAGCCTGTTCAGAAGAGTACCATCCAGCTCACTTCAACTCCAGAGACATTACAGCACACAATCCAGAGGCATCTGTGTATAGAACCAACAGAAATAGTCCACTGATGTGGAAATCACATCCAACTCTCTTGTCAGATACAGAATAGTAATTATAAGCTCTAAAGAGCAGAAACAGATATGCAGTTGCTCCAGGAAAAGAGGAGGAAGAACCCTCGGGATTTGAAGCCCATAAGAAAAATACTATGAAAAGCTTAAAGTATAAAACCAACATAATTCTTTCAAACTAGATGTGATAAGTTTTATCATTTTAGGGGCTTCATGAAAGAAACCCCAAATAGAACAAGATTATGCAGAGCACTGACAAAGCTAAGTCCTACTTTTTTATTATTGTTTCAGCCAACATGAACTTGCTGCTTTCGGCAAAAGCTATTCCCTCATGCGAAGGTCAAACACATGCGAAAGGAACAGCATTTAATACTTCAGCGTCTCAAAATTATTTCTTCTCTAAGGGATTAACGTTGTTACATTGTTCCCAGCACAAAATTCCCAGTAAAAACCTACTATGTTTCTTTTGTGAATTTTAATTGAGACAGTAACCCCACAACAGGGTTGCACAGAGATCCTTATATACCAAACATATTTACCAAGTCTATACAAGTAGAAATTATGAAACATACCTTCCGTTTTAACTAATACAGTCCAATTTAAGACACAAAGCAAATGTAAGACTGCTCTCATTTGTGGGTTTTTTCCGCTAATGAAACACAGACATGAGATATGTACATTTAAATTCTAATATACATCATAATATTGAATATGAATGCATAGTGTTAAGGAATCAAACTTAAAAAGTTAAGAAAATAAATCTGAAGCAGCATCAAGCATTGGAGTTTTTATAGTACTATTTTTGTATGAAAAGACTTATTTGTAAAGATAAGAGTGCTTTCATAGCTAATGAATACTTAATATTTTTTGGAAGTGATTCTAGGATGCCAGCAATGCCATTTACAGTTAAAATATTCCATTAGAAAGACATAAATTGGACTGAGTGCAAGCACAAAGATTTATTGGCATACAACAAGTTCCAATTGCAAAGTTTTAACTGTCTATTTACAAAAAGATGCACATTCCTGTAAAAATATCATGTCTGCCAAATGAACTACAAGGCTTCAAAAAGAAAATAAGTATTAACCATGAAGAAAAAAAAATCCTGATTTATGGAATGAATTATAATCTTGCTTGGCACAACAGTCCTCTAATTGCTTTAAAATAAAAAAAAAGTTCATATGATCAGAGTTGAGGGGATGAAGAGTAAAATTATGCCAAACAGTGAGATGCATTATGTCTTTAAAAAGTTAAATACATAGTATACATTATATTTACTCAGGTAAGACATGCTTTCATTTTTATTGTAGAAAAATATCCTGCTGGATATACTTCTCCAATATAGTGTATCTTCATTCAGCTGACATGTAGGAAGGAATTTCATTTAAAAAAATTGCTAAATATTATCAATTCAATAACCATTTTATGAGATTAACCTTTTCTTGTACTCTAGACCACTTGTCCTACATGGATGCATTAGACCACCTGCAATGCTTCCAACTAGACAACTGCAGATTTATCACTCTCTTCCTTTGGTTTAGGAAGCACACAGACAAAAGCAAGCGACCTTTCCTGCCAGCCATCTAAAGGAACCAATAAAGAATTTTAAAAGGTATGCATTAAAACAAGTTCACTTATTATAGACTTAATTCTAAAGCAATGAAAAAAAATTACCTTTGATGATGGAAAAGAGCTAGTTCTGTCAATAGCTACCTTCACAATTAAACTCTGATCTGTGTCCTCAACTCTCAACTTCCATAATTCCAGGGACTGACTTGAAAAATAAACCAACTAACCCCAAAACTAAAAACTGAATCCTTCTACCACCTTTAAAAAGGGCCACATATTACAGCTTAAGTGAACGGATTTTTCTTAACTAAATTATTTCAGTCTAGTCATTTCTCCAGTAACTTCTTGACATTTCTAAACTCAAACAGAAGTATGATACATATTTTAAAAATTCATCTGAAAAATTATCCTATCTAACCATCTATAAACTGTGTGGGGTTTTTTGTTTTGTTTTAAATCCACATAAAAGTCTGGCACAACTATAAACATAGAGAATGCTACACAAATTCATGTTCAAGGCACACAATTTTATACCTCAAACTCACCTTTTCTATAAAGAAAAGGCACATATTGCATTATTTTATGATTTGGAAGAATTAATTCTATCCTGCAGAACTTCGCTATCACCTTGAAATAAAAAGAGGAAGAGAAAAATAAAGGTTTGTTATTTAAAACTGACACCAGAAACAGTTAAGGCAAATTCACTAACAGGATTGAATTCTGGAAATTCAGCTCTGATAATCCAAAAGTGTGAGGATGGAAGAGGAAGCGAAGACTTGTCTTATTTGTGTCATCTAAAATTACTGAATTGTTGTTTCCAAAGCACCGTTTTTTTCCTGTATATGAGAGACAGTCTACCACATCTGCAAAATAGGTCTGGCATAAAGATTCGAAGTCCAGAAGCGGCCTGGTTTGCATCCCACCTCTGAATGGCCTTCCCTAGCCCACTATCTCCACCCAAATCTCCCTTAGAAACCTTTATAGTACACAAAAACATTAGCCAACATTCTCAGCAAAATCCACCACACACAGGAGACCTTCACATATTCCCATTTAATATTCAGATTGGCACTGTTTTGATCTTTCATTTGACAGCTTTTCCATGCCCAACATCAAGAAATAAAATGCAAAAGGTAGTCCCTCATCTACTCAGCAATTTATTTGCTCCTCTGAATACCTACCACCCTCAGAGAACAGGCTTTTTTCCTTCAGAATTTAGCATTATCTAGGCATCATTTCACTTTTTCACTGCAGCAGTGCTAAGGCAATTGAACTTTGTCCCTAAAAAAGACCCACAAACCAAAACATGTAAATTTGACTCTCAGAAGCAAATACTGCACGTACACACAGACCAGCCTGAATGAACCCATCCTGTGAAACACATCTATGGTTTCTAAAACATCCAGATGCAGAAATAGCAACAACTAGCCACATGCTAATACCTGTTAGTAATTTGAAATTGCTAGTTATTTAAACGCCTCCTGCCTAATGAAGGCAGCTTTTCAGAATTAACACATAATTCCGATCAGTACTGATACTGAATTATTTTTAAAGCAATTGAGTAGAACTTCAGGAAAGTAGGTGGTCTGAACATCCTGTGCTTACACTGTTTTTCATTAAGTAATAGTATTTTCAACAAAGTAGGCCATTTCATAAGAAGAAATTCTTTCACAAAATATCTTTTCTTCTGCTCTTAAGTCCTAAAATATTCCTGTTGCAACTATAGTAACTACTAATTTGATAAAGTAACTGAAATAAGACATGCAGTTTTAGTTACAGTGTTCCTACTTCACAAAAAACCTGGAACTGTGCGGTTTGCCTCCCAGCGTCCATCATCACTCAGCTATTCATAAAGTTTATTAAAATGCTTAAGAGGTATTGAAGACAAGTTAAATTCAGATTCCTATGGAAGGGCACACAGAAAATAACTAAAAGTTTATCACAATAATGAGCTGGGACACATTCACTTCACAATAATGATAAAAAATATTTACTTAGCTGAATTTTTGCAGGGGGTAAGGGGGAGTGGTGATTAAATTTAGTTCACCTCACATCTTTATTTCATCTGTGGTATAAGCTTCTGCTACAAACACCACTTGTACTACAGAGAATTCAAAAGATTGCTTAAAAATCTAAATGTAAGCAATATTGCATTTAACCAAATGTGTTACGCCCTGTGGCATAACATCAAAACATCTTCTTTTACAAAATTTTCTAACTTCTCTAACATTCACTGAAGTAATAAGTATTCTATCTATAAAGAATAACTATGGAGTCATGGTCACATAATTACACACCATGCACACATCAGACATACTTAAAAAATAACATTTTTTTTAGCATTGTTATTCTGTCCAAACTAATAAATTCAGTTCAGAAACACTTGGCTTCAGATTCCAGCTACACCAATTCAGCAATAGACAGACTAAGTAAGTGTGCCAAAGATTTCATTATAATACTGTTACTTGAGATAAACAGAAAACGCAAACCAGATTTTGACAAAGCTCCAATGTCATTGTTGTGTCTTCAATGAACACACGAATTTTTTGGGAAAAAAAGACAGGTATCATGGTGATTTTGGCACAAGTAACTGACAAATATTTGAAGCGTTATTTAATGAAAATGCTAAATTCCTTTCATTCCTCTTGTAGGGATATTAAAGCATCATTTCACTAAAGTGAAATATAAGCCATCAGCAAATATTAAAAAAATGCCCTCAGTAGTATTTGGAGAATCTTGTCATACATACATGGAAGCCTCTATATTCTATGTAGGCATTAGCATAAGAAGAGTTACGGGTGTTCTCTGGAGCATTTACAACGTTACTACAAAGTGTAAGATGTTGCTGCTTTGAAAGCCAGGCATAAGAGTTAGTGAGACCTATGGACATCTCAAGTTTTATACCTGCGGCCAGAACATTTAGCTGGTGGGAAAGAAAATCCAACATTTGAATAGCATGAAGAAAACATATAACCTAATTTTGATAGATCAGTATAGACTTTTAGTCACACCTCTCTTATTTTATAAACATGTTATTTCTTTTACCTGTGTATCAGTGTCTTTTAGTTACAGCCTGTCTGCCTGTTCTGCTACATCAGCGCCCCTACGTATATAAAGACAGGGCTTGTTACCATTTGATTTCAGCATTATATGCGGCTGTTCGGGAATTAACCCTATTAAAGAGAAATCGGCTATAATCGGTTTGCTGAAGTATAGCCAGAAATGCTGGTAACCCCAAGCAAACCCCAGTCACCTCTAAGGCCCTATAAGCACGCTAGCCGGAGACCACCCCCACCAGCCCCGAGGCAATACACCCAGCCCAAAACCGAGCCCAAACAGGCGCGAACCGGCGCTGCCTTTCAAAC
>NW_010548175.1:0-42612 GCF_000687285.1 Phaethon lepturus
AACCTAGTGATTCTGTGATTCTGTGATCTATCTGCTCTTTTTTACCCCCTCCAGGTAAGGCTTTTGGGAGTATGATGGAAGTCAATAGAGAGCTGCACCTCTGCCCTGGACCAGGGGCCTTTCCAAGAGCAAGTTGCAAGAGCAGCTACTTGCAAGAGCAAGACACCAAGTTGCATCCAAAAGAGAAGCAGGTCTCAAATCCTGGGAACTCTATTCCTGTAGCTCAGTGAGGCTATAAGCATGTTCTCTGACTATGCTTTGATCAAAAACTTGTAATTTTGAGTCTCTGATTTCAGAAGAGAAGATTTAAAGATAGGTAATTAGATGTTTTTGTAACAGATTTTTTTTGTTACCATAGTACTGAAATTTCCTGTCCAACTCATTTAGTTGCATTTGGAAAAAACTTCTGTCTTTGAATAATGGAATTAGGAAGACAAACTAGAAAGCACTTACCAATCAGTAAGGAAGATAAAAGAATCGGCCAAGCCAATGTAGCAAAGAATCAAACTTCGAAGATAAGCTGTGGCAAAGAAGCAAATGAAACCATGCACATACGCCCCGTATCCTGACTAAGAAATAAGAGAAATCAAATATTTCAGTTTTATATGGACATTTGAACTTGAAATGCTATCATCTTTTTTTTTCTTTTAAAAAGGAAAAGTTAAAAAAATAATAATTTTTCAGGGCAAATGGATTGCCAAACTATAACGACTTTGTTTTCAAAGGCCAAACTATTTGCATTCATCTATGACAAAGTGGAAACAGGATTTGTCAATGAGTTATAAAAAGAACACCAAATTATTGTGTCATCACATAATACACAAGTCTATGCCCTACACTGACAACTTATTCTGAGGTAATACAAATAGAAAACGGTGTATAAAGAGAACTAAATTCTGTGGAATACTAGTCATAAGAATTTTAATATTAGGAAGAAAGTAAGTTATTAAAAGACACCGAAAACAGAACTTTGAATGTGCTCAGTGACATGATGTCAAAAGCAGTATCTGCAAGAAGAAACTGAAGAAAAGAGCTGAGATGTTTACTGAGTAGTAATAAAAATGAGAAGCATCCTAAAGACAGAAAAAAATGCAATGTGAAGCGAAGGAAGCTGTGATTAAATGAAAGTAAACAAACTGGAACACAGAGGAAAGGTCTTTCTATAAATTGCTTTGGTTTGGGAATATGTCCTGAACAAATGAGATGGTTATATAAGACTGTCAAAAGGCACCATTAAACCTATTACTGATAGACTGCTACCATATAATCAGTGTGTTAAAGGACTCCTTTTGATAGCACTGACATTAAAAGATATCATCAGACTCAGCTATTAATATCTTTAACAGAACCACAAGTAACATGAGGTAAAATGTGCTCACTGAGATCAATGTGTTGCTCATCATCGCTGAGGTTTGTTCTGTAATGTTGCTTTTAACCACACTGTTTATTTCATTTAATAGTCATAAAGAAATACCTCATAATAAGAAAGCTCTGATTTACCCTCTAAATAGTTGACAGATAACATGGAATTAAGTCAGTCTTTCATCTCTCAGCTCTTTTTTTCAGCTTTTTGTTAATATGTCAGTGAATAAACTAATAAAAAAAAATCCTAATTCAAATGCAGCTCAAATCCAACACAGAGTGCTTTAGCACCTGTCATTTACTTCCACTAACCCTATAAAGCTCTGTAGCAAGTTAGTCTCATTGCTTAGAATCTCTAGAAGAAAGGGAAAGTTTAAAAAAACATGTTAAAAGGTTAGGGTTATATTAATCTTTATTCCTTTGAGTTGATTGTGACAAGTGAATTCATAGGAATTAGCAATGAAGCATTAAAGAATTACAAGAATTTCATCCAAATTACCTTTGCAAATAGATTCACCATTGAAGATCCTGAAACTGAAATACAACAGTCTTTTGAGTGAATTGGTGCAAATAACGTGATAATGGGAGATAAGTGACTGTCAAGAACAGTGGTTGATAAGTAATTGATTTTTAGTTTTGTATTCAAAGAATTAGTCTGATTGTAAGAAAAAAAATATTTTCTCTTTTTTGACTCTATATAGTGGCTCATTTTTCCTCCCTGTGATCAAAAATTTTGCAGATCGTAACCTGCCACTCAACTCTTCTCTTTTGAAAAGTGATTCCACTGTGTATCAGCAAAATACTTCGTAAATTCAACTCACCAAAAAGCAGTACCATTCATTTTTTGCGTTATTTTGATTAATTTGGTCCTACTGCACATCAACAGTTTGATCAGAATTGATGTGAACTGATGCCTGCTTGAAAAGTCATGAAAATTTACATAGGCAGAAAATAATTAGCAAAGCTGGTGCTAAGATAAGCTTCTTCTGAGAACAAATTCACAGAAACCAATTCTTCTTCATATACTGATGATAATTTGCAAGCAGTCACCCCTTTTATTACATTCAGATGATTGCTCAGATATCATGCCGTGAATTGCTAACATCACTTCCTGCAGTAGCTATGGGCTCCTTGGAGTTGTTTTGGCCAAGTACCAAACTAACTCGTCTCTGCTCTGTTTGTGACATTTTGTTTGATCACATCATAAAGTGGTAAGGCCGTGGAATGTATACATAGCACTATACACTAATAAAGTGTTTATCCTTTAATGTCTCCCAGATGCTTGCTTATAGCTTTTTCCAGTAGTAAAGAGAACGTGTTGGCTTGATGTGATCTTGTGTTTATATATTTTCTATTGGGCCTATGTGATAAGTCATGTTCTTTCCTCCTTTACTTTTGTAGAATCAGTAAAGCAAGTGTTGTCTTAAAGGTCTGTTCCTCTGTGTGTAACACATGCTAAGTCCATTAAATAAGAGGGATCAAATGGTAATAAAAACTGACGTTAGAAGAACATCCTTGAGGGAACAGTAGTCAATAATTTATATATTATGTAAAATTATAAAATTCTGTGGGACTGATGATGATTAACTGCAGGGAGTTTTGGAGTAATTAGAATGAACAGAAGATTTCCCAAATTTAGGAGAACACTCAAGATTCAACATGTTTATTCTGCCATTCAGAAAGAAAGTTCATGACACTTGGGATCTGATTCTTTATTGCTTACCATTTGGTGCTCTTATTTATGGTAGTTAAGGCAGGTGCAAACAGCAAGTGTTGTGACTACCTTTTTACTTACATTTTGCACAGTTGTAAATCACCAGTTGAATCAGCATTGAGTGCATGGGGCAGTAGATAAGGAAACCCTGGCTTTTTTACCCAGTTAGGAGTGCCTTTTAAGTCGAGGCTGAAAAGCAATCAAGAAAAATCAAACTGAATATTCTAACGAGTTATTAAAATGAAAATGTAATGTTCCCAGTTCTCTTTGTTTACTCTGTCATGAGATACCAGGTAAAAATTTTGAAAATGTATAAATGCCTTTCAAGCCCAAGTACTCTTTCAATAACAATGCAGATATTTAGGCACAGACTATTTACGGTTGTCAAAGCACTTCACAGTGTATTGCTATTTATTCTGTGTCTGTTATAAAAGCATCTGCCAGCACAGTGATTGTCATCAAGAATGTGATCTTTGGTTGTCAGCGTAAGTTTCCATTATTCAGTTGTACTGTCAAATCTGAGCTTTGGCTGAATTAGGTAATTCTGCTTGAAAGGACTGGAGGAGATCACGTTAGTGGAGGCACTGACTTAGAAGTGCTTGTCAGGATGATACAGAATACTGGGACTGAAATTTTCCTAGTCTAAGCATAGCTTTGGTTGTGTGCAACCTGTTTTTACAACTGCAAAGGCTGACCATGCAAAATTCAGTACAGGGCTGAGGGTCTTCAGGTTTACCCCTGGAATGCCTAGGCATTATGGACATGTTCCTACAGAGTTCCCCATCCCATGATAATAAGCTCTGAGGCAATTCAGAAAGAAGTCTGCACAGCCAGCACCTTAAAAGTGAGTAGCTTGAAGTCAGCTTGTTAATGGGAGAGCTATCCTGAGAGAGCCACTAAACACCAAGTACAGGGGTAAGCCCCAAATGCTTCCTGCTGCATATCTCGCTAACAACGCAGGAGGATAACTGTGTACACTGAAAAGCCATAGGTAGATGATGATGACACAAAGCTCATAATTTTCTTTAAAATACCCTCTTTTTTGGTGGCAGGAACAGTAGCATTCTGCTGCTCTAACAAATATCTGCAGTGAGAACACACATCAAGGGAGCAGGGGAACGATTCATTTCTCCCTGGTACCTGAGGGGATCAAATCAACCCCTTCTACCTTTCAGTGGGAGGACATAGATGCTTTCCAGCCATTGCACTGAAGCTATGCAAAGGATAATGACCCTAAGATGAAAAGCATAGCAATCATCTAATGATCAGACTTGTCAGCTGCAAAGGAGAGAGAAAGATCAGAAGCTCTAATTTCATGTGAAATATCTGCATGAGATGGTTATTGGATAACATATTTAACTGTTAAAACAATTAAGAAGACATTAAAGAGGGGAAATATTTATTAATGTCAGCGCACATGATGTCACAGAAACTAGGTCTTGCTATTTCGTGCCCCAACAGGTGGACATATTTGATTGAAATTTGTAGCTACATAGGAAGAATATAGTTAGAGCTCTGTAAAGCCCTTACCTTAGTATTACTGACATGCTAATTAAATACACCTTGTTATCCAGAACCACCAAAATACACCTTATGTGGATTCTGAGGTTTAATAAAGCTGTAGTCAATGGGGAAAGATCATTGAAAGGAACTGTTTTAATTACTTCATTGACATTAATAATAGGACCAGTATTTTAAACATTTCCATCAATAATTTGAAAGGAAATATAAAAGTCTCATTGATTTTTTTCTCAGTGAACTTTGCAGAACCAACTGCCAGAGTAGAAAATAGTGCTCAAAACACAGAAATTTGACCATTTTGAATTCTTATCAGTGGCATCTCTAACAATATGTACGTCAGTACAGCCACATACAAATGTAGCCTTTCCAAATGACAAATGCAGTTTAGCTAAAATCTGTGGACTGCACTTTGGAAAGGTTTCTAATGTAACCTTTTAAAAGGTCTTCCAGTAATCATAATAAATAAAAATTGAGTTTGAGCTCCCATTATTAAGAAGAAAATAATAAAAAATAAAAAGAAAACTAAATAAACAAAAAAGATAATAATCCTGGGATGTTATGAATTAGGGATTTTTACTTCTGTCTGTTGTTTTAATGCCTCTGTCTGAGGCAGATAAATAAAAGAGGGACGGTGATGATGCCTGTGCTCTGGGGTCAAGGTGGACTGATTAGTTCACATCTGTGATGCTTAGGACCTTCTCTACAGCAGATTTGTCCTGAAGACAGCTGGTTAGAGCAGTAGAAAGCACAGACAGGGAAGGAATTAGCAGTCAGGGTGGATGACTGGTGCTCAGGCTCCTTCTTTGGCCCTCTTTTCTATAATGCAGTGTATAGGTGCACCTGCTGAGACCTTAATAGAATAGTGAGATCATTTTAGTGCATATATTTTCAAAAAAAAGTGCAGGATAATTCTAGGGAGTTCAAAAAAGAGTCAAGTATTTGGAGAGCCAGAAACAATACAAATCAGTGGAACACTTGAGGAAATTAGCTTATTTGGGTTTTTAAAAAACAGGATGAGAAAATGGTGTGATTATAATGCATAAATACCCAGAGAGGGAAAGCAGACTAAGAGACTTTACAAACAAGTGAACAAAGACACAGCAAGAACCAGTTATTGGAAGTGAAGCCAAACAAACTCAGATTTTAAGTAAGATATGAATTATTAATGGCAAGCTTATGAAGCAAGTAGTAGATTGATATTCTACCTAAGGAAGTATTGGATTTTTCACCTTTTCGTAGCTTTAGATCAAGACTTCAAGAAGATATGCTGTAGTCACATACAAACTTTTTGTTCAGTTATGGAAAGGACCAACAGAAATTTAATCACCAGTCATATGCAGACAGTCAGTTTAGATGACCTAACAGATCCCTTTTGGCCTTTATTTCTATGGATCTATATGCCAAAACTTTAATATTGATTGGAAATTATCAGGCAGAATGAATAAGTTCTGTAAGATTTATTTTGCATTGGTTTAGATAACAATTAAATACAGGTGAAAGAGAATTGTATACATGAAGGGCCAAAAATAATTTCATGAAGTAACAAACACATTATTTGCATTATGACTGTGTTCTCCTTAAAACACAAGGTGTGGACTTATTTTAAAAGATATTTCCAAATGTTTTTGGAAAGCACTACCTTGACAGCAATGAAAAAGAGGATTTTTTCCTACACTGAGGGTAAGGTAACAGCTTTGATTGGCTGGGTTTTATTTAGATTATATTTTATGCCTGGTCTGGAGATTAGACACAGCTTAATTTTTGGCTTGTAGGCTGAGACTAGTGGAAGAGACATGCTTTGCAATGTTGATTTATGGGATATGAACTTTCCTTTGTATGGAACTGGATTGCTAGCCCCAATTCACTGCAGTTAGCGTACTGGTTTAAAAAATAACATACATGCGCTCTTTTTTGGTCATTATTTCTCAAGACTATGTTGAACCAATCAGCTAATGTTCAAAAGTCAGTGCTCTTAAGATCTGTCAAATGATCACTAACAATCAGGTGGTCTACTTCTTTTATTAAAATCAATAACAACTTTCTCAGCCTGGGCGGGAATGGGTTTGCACTAGGTGCGTGCATGCTGTCATGCTGGTTTGCTTCTTGTTTTTCTTCAGGAACGTAGCTCTGCTAATAATCTGCACAGTGCACATGTTAATTCAGTCATGGATTCCAAGTAGCGAACTGAGCAGTAGAAAATGGAGTATGGAAGAAAGAGTAGTTTGTTGCAAGGGTTGCATTATACAAAGAGCATTTATAGGAACCAGTGCCCAAACTCGTCCTAGTAACTGGGGTTCAATCTGTGCCATCAATAACAAGGTGAGTATAGATGGACTTCAGCCAGTTAAGAATTCAGTCAATAGGGAATGTATTAGCTGTATTTAAGGAATGTAGCTGTAATTAGATCTATGGTGAAAAAGAGCGTGAGGCAAAACAATCACATCAATTTAACTTATAAAAATAAAAAAGGCCATGAACTTCATATATTTTAAGGTCAGCAGTCACTCTTTAATGTCCTCATTAATACAGGTCATACGACTTTCATGAATTAATTAACATTGACTTCTATGGGACCAAGACCTTTTTTGTTTGGCTTTTCCCTGTTACATGTAACTACTGAAATCACCAGATCAGAAAGAAATTTAAGATATTTTTCAGTTCATTCACTTTGAACTTTTCAGTGTTATTTGCAGTCCACTGCATCAATGTCATATGCTGCTATAAAGGGAGCTCATGTGCCCTTTCTCATCTAGGCTCTGCAAGAGCATAATTCCTATTAGCTCCAGGTAACTATGTGAAAATAAAAATGATAGCAAGCTGGTATTTCCACAAAGAAAGGGAGGGAGAGGAAAAGGAATGAGATAGAAGGGGAACAGCATGAACATGTTTGCTCTTGTTTTTGGACCAGTTTGCAGACTAATGGGCTAAATAGGTGAGAAAGAGAACACACTCATTTGTTTTAAAAGGTCATTACAATGGATATTTTGCGACTTCTTTTTAAAAATTATTCTTCTTTCATATTTTTAAAGGAAACTAAAGTCTTCAGTATCCAAAAGAGAGCAGAGTCTTGTATCCAAAAATAGTATAAAGCAGATACTTATGTGACAATATATGAATATGGACATTATATGGGAGTTCTTCTTCCCAGATATATTCCCTTGCCTCCACAGATCTGCAAGTATAGGGAAATCTGCACCTGGCCAAGTTACCTTTGCATTTACTAACTGCTATTTGATTTATATTTCTTCTATGATTTTTTGAAATGGTTTTGTGAATAAATGTGAAGTTTGGAATCCACAACACCCTGTGGCAAATAATTCCACATATTAATTACATGTTGGGTAAAAGCATTCCTCCTTTATTTGTTTTGAATCATCTATTTGATCATTAAACTTGATAGCCTAGTTTATTTGGTCATTTCTTATACTGAAGCCTTTTCTTTTTTTATTGGATCTGGCTGGGATAGAGTTAATTTTCTTCACAGCAGCCTGTATGGTGCTGTGTGTTGGATTTGTGATCAAAACAGTGTTGATAACACACCAGCGCTTTAGCTACCGCTGAGCAGTGCTTTCACAGCTTCAAGGCCTTTCTGTTTCTCAAGCTGCCCCACCAGTGACTAGTCTGGGGATGGGAAAGAAGTTGGGAGGGGACACAGCCAGGACATCTGAGCCTAACTGACCAAAGGGATATTCCATGCCGTATGATGTCGTACTAAGCAGTAAAAGCTTGAGGAAAGAAGGAGTAAAGGGGAAAGTTCGTGGTTATGGTGTTTGTCTTCTCAAGTAACCATTACCTATGCAGAGGTTCTGCCTTCCTGGAGATGGTTGAACACCTGCCTGCCTGTGGATAAATTCCTATTTTGCTTTGCTTGTGTGTGCAGCTTTGCTTCACTTATTAAACTGCCTTTACCTTGACCCACAAGTTTTCAGCTTTTGCTCTTCTGATTTTCTCCCTCATCCTGCTGGGTGGTGGTAAGTGCGTGACTGGGTGAGTGCTTATCTGCTGGGGCAACCCACCACACTTACCTTTGATGAAGTTTGCCACCTTTCTTCATGACTCTTCTTGGGCTACTATATTCCTTTTTGAGATATGGGAACTACAACTACACACGGTCTGCAAGGTGCAGATGCACCACAGGATTGAACAGTGGAATAGTTCTGTCCTCAATTGTGTTACCTATTAATTTCCTAATAATTTCTAGCATTTTACCTTCCTGTCTGACAGCTACTGATAATTTTCTTGGATTATCCATTATAGCTCAAAGATTGTTTTTTTTCAGAGGTGATTAACTAGTTCAGAACTCTACATGAAATTTAGGATTGTTTTTCCCCCATGAGCATCATCCTGCATTTATAAAGATAGAATTTCATCTGTTATTTACAGTATCCTTTAAAACTCTCTGTTAAATGTCAGTGGACCAAATAGGGTACTCTTGAGAAATACTTTTCCATACCAACCAAGATGATAAAAAATATAGAGAAAAGGTGCTCCAGGAGATTGCACTAGATTTTCCAGACAGCTATGAGAGGGATTTTTTGTGCATAATTATTCTCAGGCAAAATCTTATATAAGTCACAGTGGTTTGTACTGGCAAAAGAAGGTGATGTTCCACTTTATCTTCAGAACATGTGGCTATAATCTCAAGATATTCAAAAGGAAGCTCTGTGTAAGCCAATCCTTTTTCTACTTTAATCATCTAAAAATGAGTGGACAGCCCTGTGACATTAATGGGCAACGTTACATGTCTTTGGCTTAAGAGGTGTAGTCACCTTGAGCTATATTTTTCTGACACTAATGCCTAAGTTCAAAGATATAACTAAACACAAATTAAAATGGAAATATACAAAGGATCATACATCTGAATTGGTGCTTAGGTAAAAGAGAAAGGAGCTGAATTTCTCCTTGAAAACATCGGGGAATTCATTGCTAACCTAGCGTATCGGACCTAAGAAATATGCCACTATTAATGCATGTGAACATACTTATGTAAAAATATTTCAAAATTAAGTTGAAATATATTTAAAAGGAAGTTGTCTCAACCAATTTGTGATTGCTTTGCTGTTCCTGCAAAAGCAGTTATCTATTCTTTTTCAAGAATGGAGTAAATAATCCAGTCACAGTTAAAGACTGGATCAATCAAGAACAGAACTTAAACCTGTAACTCAGTAAATATGATGGTATTTGCTGAGAAGAGCACATATCTGTAAGACAGTGACCTAGGAATCTTTCAGATCTAATTTCCTACTTTTGTTAAGAAAAGCAAAAGGTCAAACAAAGAGCATTGGAAGAGGAGAAAATATGCATGCAGTAAGTATTTGAGATGCTAGAGTCACGTATTAAGGGTAGTTCTTTTTCTCTCTCATCTTCACATGTTAATTTTTTTACTAGTCAATAGCCACTGACACTGTTTCAGGTCCCAGAAGTCTTGCTGTTTTTTTTAAGCGGCACACAACTCAAGGGCTGAAGAGGAGGCTCAAGATGTGGGTAAAAATAACACCTATTCACAGATCTTCACATTCTGTTCGCAAACATACACCCCTAGCCCACATTTTTTTTTTTCCTGCCTCTCACAATGAATTAAGTCTTTTAAAACAGTATGTCAGACATGCCTCAGCCCATGACATAAATAAATAAATCAAAGGCATAAAAGACAAAGACATATCAAGGACATAAGGTGCATGGCAAAGTAGAATTTGATCACGTGTATACTGGGAATCCATACATTTTGTTGCACGTTTCGAGTAAAAAACATTAAATGTGCATTAGTGGTGCCATTAATGTCCACCACACATGCTGAATTGTGGCAGTTTTTCTATCATGCTTCCTCAGTTTTGCTTCCCTACAAAAACTCTGGCTGCAACCCAGACACTGCTAAATAAGCCTGTTCCTTCTTGCAGTTCTCAGCATAATGTGCATGTCAAAGATGGAGAAGAAAAAGTAACAGGCATGCTGCACAGGCGGGCAATACTCAGCTGGTGGCTGAGTATTGGGAGAGCCTGTTGGGATAATTTTCAACTTGTTGTCAGAATTGCCGTCAGGCTTCACTATGATCCATGTTTGGGGCTCGGCTCAGGAACAGAGTGAAAAACTTCATGCTGTGAAGTTTATCTTTGATGCCTGTTACAGACTGCGCCCACTGCAAGGCAGGCACAGCAGAAAGTAGGGTCCAACAACTTTCCCGCTTCTAGGCGAGTACTTGATCAGCTTCCCAGAAGATATCTTTCTGTCCTCTCCCTGATGAAACTGTGCCTGCCTGACACTTGCATTTCACTCTGCACTGTAGCTTTCAAGGAGACCTTTTTTCTCTATGATTGTCTAAAATAAAGTAGTTGCGAGACTTGGAAGCAATGCTGCTTTCTATTTGCGCATTTTTTCCCCCCTGGGACTAGCACATGCAGTTTTATGAAGCTCAGAGCTGACAACAGACAAGGTGACAGCTCTCACAAAGGGTGCTTTGGAGTAAGTTTCTGTAAGGCTCCTCAGTAACTGCTGAGTTGCCTGCATAAGATTTGTTGACTGGGAGTTTGCTGTGCTTTCTTTCTCGCTTTTATCTTATCTGGGAGAGTACTGTCCTTTCCTAGTTAGATTTATGCTGTAATATTTTAAAATTGAAGTTTTAGCTTCAAAGTGCTTGGCTACTATACTAAAGGACTGTGGCTGAAAGCTCTCATCAAGGGCGCAAAGGATGTCTAACCATGTCTTATTCAACATTTCACAGTACTACTCTGCTTGGTCTATGCTTAAGCACTGGTAGGCAAACAAAGACTTTAACTTTTCTCCTAGGTTAAATCCTCAGAGAGCTGAGATTAACTAATTTCCACTATGAATCAGATGATGATGCTACAGTTAACTCATCTGTGGGTTTTAAAAAAGGAGACACGGGAGCTTTATGTGGCCTTGCTCTCAAACTTCCATTGCTTCTCAGAGAACAGAGGAAGTGTTTACAGCACAGCTCTGCCATTTCATATTTGTGATTGACAGACTGCTGTTACAAGTGGCTAGATTTGAGCTAGATATTCTAAACTCTCCTAGGGTTAATGTAATGTACTTCCAGGGCACAATTCATCTCATCATAAATTGTCTGTCTAAAACAGATCTAAGTGAATGGTGCTGTAAAACTACCAAGAGAGACTAGCATGAATAGCTTATCTGTTGACATCTAAGCAGCATAAATTTAAAAATAAGTGAAGTGAATCCTACTCTAATCTATTGCTGAAGTATAGATTGAGTTCCATACTATAGCATTTTTATATAGGAAAGTGGCAACAAATTGAAGTTTCATTCTTGTTTCAAAAAACTTAGCTAGAGAAGACAAAAGGTGGGGTTCAGTTCCAGGTTCAGACTCCTGTCTATAAGGTCTCTACAGTGCATATATATATGTAAACTATATATATAGAATCCTATACAGTCAAGGGAGATCTAATTAATACAGTCTGTTGAGCTGAGGCAACTGTTCAGCTGGACAGATGTACATGTCTTCTTTAGGCTGAGAGCTCTCTTTTCACTGCCCATAATGGAACTCGAGACACTGTAAAAATAGATGCATGGCATGCACATACATTTAGGTGTCTGTACATTAAAATGAACTATCTCAATAGAGCAAAATTTTTGTGGTGATTCTGAAGATAACAGTGATATTGCATGGCTTATAGTGATCTAATCCTAGCAGGTAGAGGAATGACTGTGCCTTCTACATTTTTGCTCATGCTTGGGCTTGGAACTGTGGACATAAGCATGTGTGTTTATCTTTTGTTGGCTTAGTAGATAATGACTCACTTGTGCTGGACAGTAAGGTGTTTGGAGAATTCTTATAATCAGTTTAACATTGGATGCTGGGGATGTGTATGGTCTATATAATGTTTTTGCACCCTCTGTGACATACATATCACTCTAGGAACTATTTTTGCTTGACTTGAATTTATATGCTTTTCTGTGACTATCATTTGAACCTTCAGCTATGACACTGTCACGGTTTACATGAAAATGCTGTGTGAGAGTTAAAAAAGTTTAGTAGTGTAGATATACACTAGAGATTTTGCTGGGCCAGAGGGGGAATAGAATTAGTTCCCAGCTGGAGACCTTCAAGAGTTTTTATGATAAATACATATCAATGAGAGGGAAAAAAACTTGAGCTGGAAGTACATTTATTGTTAGTTCTATTATACTACTGCTTCAGGAGTTGCAATGGCTCATCCTAACTCCTCATAGAAGAAGTACATGGCTCAAATGTACACAATCTTTGTGAATTCGAGGTGAATGGAGTCAAATCCAGTTGGTGGCTGGTCACAAGCGGTGTTCCCCTGGGCTCAGTACTGGGACCGGTCCTATTTAGTATCTTTATCGATGATCTTGATGAGGGGCTCGAGTGCTCTCTCAGTAAGTTTGCAGATGACACCAAGTTGGGTGGGAGTGTTGAGCTGCTGGAGGGTAGGAGGGCTCTGCAGACGGATCTGGACAGATTGGATTGATGGGCCAAGACCAACTGCATGAGGTTAAACAAGGCCAAGTGCCAGGTCTTGCACTTCGGTCGCAACAGCCCCATGCAATGCTACAGTGGCTGGAAAGCTTCCCAGTAGAAAAGGACCTGGGGGTGCTTGTTGACAGCCAGGTGGCCAAGAAGACCAACAGCATTCTGGCCTATATCAGAAATAGTGTGGCCAGCAGGCGTAGGGAACTGATTGTGCCCCTATACTCAGCACTGGTGAGGCCACACCTCGCATCCTGTGTTCAGTTTTGGGCCCCTCACTACAAGAAGGATGCTGAGGTGCTGGAGCGTGTCCAGAGAAGGGCAACAAAGTTGGTGAGGGGTCTGGAGCACAAGTCTTGTGAGGAGCGGCTGGGGGAGCTGGGGGTGTTTAGTCTGGAGAAGAGGAGGCTGAGGGGAGACCTTATTGCTCTCTACAGCTACCTGAAAGGGGGTGTGGTGACGAGGGTGTTGGTCTCTTCTCCCAAGTAACTAGCGATAGGATGAGAGGAAACAGCCTCAAGTTGCACCAGGGGAGGTTTAGACTAGATATTAGGAAAAATTTCTTTGCTGAGAGAGTGGTCAGGCATTGGAACAGGCTTCCCAGGGAGGGGCTGGAGTCACCATTACTAGCAGTATTCAA
The DNA here is from genome assembly GCF_000687285.1 of Phaethon lepturus. Taxonomy (NCBI): domain Eukaryota; kingdom Metazoa; phylum Chordata; class Aves; order Phaethontiformes; family Phaethontidae; genus Phaethon; species Phaethon lepturus. Next base: position 13,705 of record NW_010548175.1, read on the forward strand.
AAAACATGTAGACCTGGCACTTGGGGCCGTGGTTTAGTGGGCATGGTGGTGTTGGGTTGATGGCTGGACTTGATGATCTTAAAAGTCGTTTCCAACCTTAATGATTCTGTGATTCTGTGAATTTATAACTCAGTCAATACTTATTGATCTTTACATTGTCAAGGCTGGGTGACCTTAGAACCATATAAAAGCTTAGAGCTTATGGAGTTCAGAGTACCTTCTGAAATGAGTATTTGGCTTTTAAATTTTCTAAGCTTGTGTTTTTATTTTTGGACATATTCTACTGCATATAGCTGGGTATTGCACCTGCAGGATTTTTCATGTCTCTAAGTGGTGCTTCTTAACTTCAAGTATCACCTTATGTGAAGTGTAGATGCTTAACCCTTTGTTTCCAAAGCCTGTAATCTAGGCCGTGCTACTCACTACATAGTAAATAGTCACCAAGATCCGTGATTTACCTGTGGATAAAACCATGCCTTTATCTGTGCCAAAGAGGTTGACTGGTTCAAGCTCATGCTTTCTGGTCCATTTTCTACAACCAGACTGGAAAGATAGTGTTACTGTGCTATGTAGATGCCACTTCCAGTTCAAGGATTTGCAAAAAGTTGCACCAGAATCTTGAATCTTGTGAACAGAGCAAATGAGAGATGTCTCAGACAGGCCTGGCAATTTTAGTAGTGTGCAAGGTAAGGTGACATACTTTGATTTTTTTTTTCCTCTGATAGATTTTTTTTTTTTCCCTACTTGAGACTTCTGGAGACACCTAAAGTCATTGTTTTTCTTGACTTATATTTCTACAGATAAAAAAGTCCTTCACAATGATGATCTTTCTCCTAGCAGTGTACAGTGAGTTAATGTTTGCTTTGATTATTTTTGATGTTTCATTTCTAATTACAGCACTAAAAGAAAAAGAAAATTAAACCAAAATTATTTCCTTAAACATGCTTAAAATCCCACTGTTTCTTTTAATGGCATGAAAATTGTACTTTAGAAATATTTCTTGTCTCCTGCTTATGAAGTCTACTCATGGCAGTGTAGTTTTCAATTCTAAACTTGTAAAATGACTGCCTAGAAATACTTACCCAATTCTGTGCTGAATTTGAATGATTACTTGTTTTCTATTTCCTCTCAGACATTTGCTAACTGAGATATCAATTTATCTAAACATTATGCAAGAAGCTTAAAAATTAAACAGTTTATTTTTGTCATAGAACATACTTTCAGTTTCTAGAAAATGTAAATCATCTGTGTTTTACATGCATTGCTCATTTTTTGAATAGAGGTAATTAAACTGCTTGTAATAAAGTAATTTTGGTTGCTTTACATTAAAATGTCTTTTTATGTATGACAAGAGTCAACTTGCAAAATTGAAATGAAGTCTAAGAGTCCAGTTATTCAGGTTAGTATAATTTCACTGTCTTCAGTAGGAATTTTCTTGACTTACCATGATGGTCTGCTTCTACCTTGCATTGATAAAAATTGGGACAAGCTAATGATATTAATCTGACATAAAGAAAAAGGTATAAACCTTAATATTCCCTGAATAGATAATATTGTTGATGCATATAATATTAAAGCATAGCCAACTGTAGAGCACTGAATAAGGAACACATCTGAGAATGCACCCTATCCCAAAATAAATAATTGCTGAAGCAATTTCAGAATCATTAATACTAATATCTGAGAAGTCATGGAGAATTAAAGGAAATGGGGTAAATGTAGTGCCAGTGCTCAAAAAAGAGGAAGCTAAGAATGACAAGCATATCAGTTAAACTTGCACTGCTGAAAATTCTGCAAGGAATCATCATTTATTTCAAGGCGTCTGGAAGATAACTAAAAGGATAAGTAACACTCAGGAGAAATCTGTCAAAAACAAACATTTCCAAATCAAACTAATATTCTTCCACAGTAACATAATGGGCTTTGCAAATAGAGAAAAAGGAATGGATATTTTGAGTTTAATAAAGGTTTGGGCACTGTCTGTCATGACATTCTCATAAGGAAGCATGTTCTTGTCATACATACTGGATGCATGCAAAATAGATTAAAAAATTTAATAGGGGTGTAGTTTGCAATGTATCTAAATAAAATGGAAAGGTATATTGAGGATGTTTTGAAAGGAATTTTTCCCGGACTTACTTCTGTTCAAATTTTTTGTTATGGTCTGGATGGTGGAAAATGGAGACTGCTCATGGAGATACAAGCCTGGGTAGTATCTGCAATGCACTGGAGGGCAAGATTAGAATTCAGATTATTTCAGTGCTGGAGAAGAGGCCTTAAAAATAGAGTGCAGTTCTGCAGAGGTAAGTATAAGCAAAAGTGAACAAGGAATAATCAGCCAGAGATAGAGTGGCAAAACACTGGAGAAATTGCTTGAAGAACTGTGGCATCTTCTCCATTCAGTGCCTTTAAGAACAATCAACCAGGACAAATATCTACCAGGACCACCCTTTCTAGAACCAGAGACATGCTCAAAAATCTTGTGTGTGGTACCAAACTGGGAGGAGCAGTTTATAAACTTCTGAGCAGGGCTGCTATTCAGAGGGATTTCTACAGGCTAGAGGAATGAGCCAACAGGAACTTTATGAAAGTCAGTCAAAGTAAATGTGAAGTCTTGCACCTGAGGAGATGGTGAAAAAATTATTTTTCTAGAAAAGGACCTAAGGATCCCAGTGCACAAGAAGTTTAAGATAAGTCAGCAGTGTGCCCTTGCAGCAAAGAAAGCCTAACTCATATTGGGCAGCAAGAGTGTAGGGAGCAGGTCAAAGCAAGTGGTTATTTCAACACTCATAAAACTACATTTTAGTATGATGTCCAGTTTTGGGCTTTCCAGTACAAGACAGACATTGACATACTGAGGTCACCAAGCTGGTCAGGGGACTGGAGGACTTTGAGTACAAGGAGAGAATGTGAGAGCTGGGTCTATTCAGCCTTGAGAAGAACAGGCCAAGAGGAGACTTCATTGTTGACCATAACATCCTGATAGTGGGGGAACAGAGAATATGGGGTCAGACTCTTCTCAGAAACGTACAACAGAATGACAAGGAGCAATGGACACAAGCTGGAACACAGAGCAGTTTTATGAGATAGAAGGAAAATGTCTTATTCTGAGGCTGGTCAAACACTGGAGCAGGTTGCACAGAGGGATTGTGGAGTCTCCACCTACGGAGCTACACAAAACCCCTCTGAACACAGCCCTGAGTAACCTGCTTAATTTGCCATGTTTTGAGCAGGAGGGGTACGGCCTCTAAAGATCCCTGCAAATATAAAGTATTTTATGTTTATGTGATTCTGTAAGGGAGAAATATAAAACTGTATACGAAGTTCTATAATTCATTCTAAAACATGCTCCAAATTGAGAAAAACAAACATTTTATTTGAACAAGTGTTATGTTTGTTCCTTGGTTATATAAATAATTTAAGAACCTGTCAGTAGGTGATGTGTTAGCCAAATGTTAACTTAATGAATTGATTACCAGCTGTGTATGGCCACACAGCCCTTGCTGCAGGGGTCATCTACAGCATGAGGGGTCATCTGAAGCATCTGAAAGGTCAGACATACATGCAAGATACAGGACAACTAATAAGTAATTAAAAGCTGCTGCACGTCAACAACTTTTGTGTGTGTGTATTCAGATTATAGTGAACATACTAAGGACTGAATGAACTCAAAAACCCCACCATTTGCTGGAGCTTATTGTTTACACTGACAGTGGCAGTAATTAGCTTCTGGCTACCTGGCATGGCAAATTATCACCTTGAAGTAACCTATTTTTGTGTCTCGGCTCTTAAACGTTATCCTTACACACTTTCATATTCCTACATAGTCTCTCTTTTTTTTTTTCTTTTTCCTTTTCTAGCTGTTTTGGCATTGTTGATTCTACCATTCTCTTTCCTCTATCCCTTTTTTGTTTTGTTTTTTTTTTTTTGTGTGGTGTGGTGTTCTTGTTTGTGAGCGCCTCTCTTTTTTCCTCCAGTTCTCTACTAAATCTCACAATTCTTTCAGAACTTCTCCTTAATTTTCCACTCTCCCCATTTCCATTCCTCAGATCATCTTTTTCCTGAATTATCATTCTGTGCCTAGTTTTTGTCTTGTTTCATCTGATGGTGAGTTCTTTGGAGTAGGCACTGGACTGATTATGTTGAATATTACTGGATTTATGAAAGGAATAAAACTGGTCCAAGGTATGTGAGTACATGTTTGTAAAGAAATAGCTTTATCATTAGCTTACTAATGATATTACTGTTGTCATGGTAATAATAAATGTGATCAATACCAATATAAAAATAATTTGTCACTAGTGCTGTAGCTGTTCATTGAAGGTGGTTTGGATAATAATAAACACTGTCAACAAATAATATTCATCTTGATTACAGAGGAGGCATTCCAGTAATTTACCTTTCTCATAATTTACCTTTCTCATAATTTACCTGCTGTAGGTAAAATATGAAATGGATCAGTAATTATTAATGTACTTCATGTTAAACATTTAATGAGAGGAATAATTGCTGTTTGCTTCCATTCTTCAATCATTTTGCGTTGCAGCATGGAAATGTACACACTGGAATAGCAAAGAGGGGCCCAGTGAGCCTTTGGGTTTTTATTTTCAGGTGTCTCAGTGGTTTAGTTCTGTTAAGACACATTTTCAAAAATTATGTAGATTTCCTCAAAGAGATCTAGAGCCACAAGAGTGAATGTCCTGATTATGATCTAAAATATGGTAAATGCCTACATTCATTTTATAACGTCAAAAATAGTTGGAGCTGGGAAAGCTTAGAAAGAAGTATTACGCATTTTTCATGGGTATCACACTTTTTCACACTTTTCCCAGGGTATCAGTTTGTGGCTACCATGGAAAGCAGGCTCCTGTGATAGATGGACTTTTGACTTACCTAGTGCAGCCAGTCATATGGGCATGGGGAGCATGAGATCACTTTGGACAAATCCCCAGAAATCAACCAACAGTTGTACCTAGGAGGAACATAATGGGAGGGGTATGGAAAATACTTAAACTCAAAATAGCTCATAAGCTTGGGCTTTCCTTCTGGTGGAATGGAGCTCTGGATACGAATCTTCTCAAAGAGGAAAGCGTTCAACCTTTACCTACTTCAGCTGGAGTTTACATTCTTGACACTGTTTTAAAATGAAATGGTGGCCACCATGTCCTTAATGTGGTGCTAACTGCAAGTCTGTGGGGAGGGTGTCTGATCTGCATGACCAGGTTGGAGGAAAAATGCAGTTTTTGAATCCTTCAAAAGTACAGCCCTGAGATATATTCTAACTGTTCAGCAGCTCAGCTGTATCTAGACATTTATAAGAAATAGGTCTTTGTGCACCTGGGAAGCATTAATGTCAACCAGCCAAGATCTTGCCAGGAGTAGAACCTTGAATTATGCTTTTGTCTCATGAGTTTCTTTTCACTGTTAGTCTCAAGAGTTTCGGCTCAGACACTGATGTTATTAATTATAATGAGGTAATTAATTAAAGTAACCAAAATGTATTTTATAATATATTAAACCAAAACTTTATAAAATAATTTATAATAATTAAAACAAAAAATACTAAGTAAGTCAATGAAATTAAATATTTTTTAAAAGGTCCTAGTTTCTTAAGTTACTGTTTCATTACATTTGGGTTGTTATAAAGTCCTAACTTCTGGAGTTATAATGCTCCCAGTTTATACTCTACAAAAGTAAATTTATGGAATTTGGAGGTTAATAACATTAATTCTAACAGAGATCTGGTTTTTGAAACAGAATTACTGCTAAAAGAAGAAAATTTTTTAAAGCAGCAAAATTAAATATTACTGTATAATAACTCTACTGCATACTGTAGAGTTAATAAGTACATCATGTTATACAAACAAGTATAAAAAGTTAAAATTTAGTTGGAAATTCTTAGTGAAGGAACAGAATAATCCTGTGGAAGAAGACTTAAAAATTTTAAAGCACAGTTCCACTCCAAAGACAAGATAAAACCAAACAACTGGGAAGTCCATGAGTTGTGGATTAGCAGAACAAAGAGGGTTTTTCTTTTTTTCTGAGCTTGACTTCCTTTGTGTTCTTAAAAAAAAAAAGCCTTTTGTAAGACTTTGGAATTTTTGTGCTTGGGCAAGAAAAAGGGAGGAAACTTGGGAATGATGGATGGTAACTAGTAGCTACAATTAAACATTGATTAGATATTCACTCTGCTTTATTTTGAATGTTTGTGCCAACTCAGAAATCTCAATTTGCTATGGTAATTAGGTAGACTTTCTGCATAAATAAGGCTATATTAAGACAGTTTACGTGGATAATATTTTTTTCATAGACTTGATTTTTCTTGTTCATGATCACTCCCATTTTAATTAATTACTTATTTTTCTATGAGTGGTAGGAAAGTCATACAACTGCACCCCCGCAGCATGTACCTGGGGGCTTCTACTGAAGTGTTTTTGAATAACTGAGGTAACTTAATGCTGGGCAGACTGAATTTACATACTAAGTGCCATTTTTATGTGCAAAAAGAACTCCTTTTTAATTGTAATATGACTCACAAATGTTCCCAAAGGGAAGAAATTCATTATTCCTTGTATCCTCTTTCTTATACATGGTAATTATTGTATGTATAAACATATGCACAAAAAAGCCCCTGTCTTTTGGATAGGAAGCAGTAATTATCTCTGCTTAATATATCTGTCACAGTGTTAGTAACCATCTGATAGGGAATGCTTGTGCTTATTTGTATCCATTCAGGCTTTCACTAATTTTTTTGAATACTTAAAAAAATTCAGTAAAGCTCAGCTGTGACTGAAATATCAGAATGCACTACAAAATCTAGTTAATTATATCAGTCAATACTGCATCAGAAATTTGCAGTTTGTCCACTGAAAATGGATAGTTAAGTGTGCTCCCAAATTGAAGCAGGCCATGACTTGTACTCCGCTCTACTAAAAATGATTTGGTATTTTCATTTTTGTTTTCAGTCTGTAATAAGCACCATATAATAAGAATCATTACTTTTTATTCTGGGAATGCTTGTTATGAACTTGATACTGCAAACCTGAAGAGAGGCATAAGATGGAGCTTCTCTCTGAAGCCATGGTTTGCCAGGCTGCCTGGGGGCAAGTTCTGCTGGCATCCAGAGAGTCTCTGAAAAGATGTGTCACGAAGCAGGCAGCTGCAGGAATTAAGGTTAAGAACCCCAGAGGAATTTATGATAGAAAAACCTAGCTTTTAGGTACACTGCACCCCTGCCTGAGAGGTTCTCAGGAATTAGGTGCCTAAGCGTGGGAACCTCGCTTCACCCAGTGAGACACTTCCTAATTAGCCATGGGAAAGCAGAGAGGAAATGCTTGTGTCTGAAACAATTTTCTTCATTTCCAAGAAACTACACATTTTCAGAGACTGCTAGAGGGGCCCATCTCCAAATGGGACTTACCACTTTGAATTTCTTTTAAAGGGAGGCTAGAGACTTAAGGCTTTTACCAAGACATGCTCAAAAAATGCCCCTCAGAGAAGTGTCTCTCCTGCTTTTTTTCATGAGTTCAGTTATTACAGTGCTTACGTGACATGGGGAAGAATTTTGTTTAATATCTGTCAAGACATAAGTTGTTCTCAGAGTGCCCCAAATGCAGACTTTAATCATCTGAAGAAATGCAATGGAAACAGTCTTCAGCATAGGTTGGTAACTGATCCAGGACCTTGAGGATCTGCCACCCTTTTGAGAATGCCAACACCTCTGGGGTGAGGTGAGAAGGGGCTAGTGCTTTACTGCCAGAGCATGAAAAGTATCAGACACATTAGCCATGGAAAGACTTCTATAGGTGTAACATGTAGATAGTTCATGGATCTGTAGGGTTTTTGGTTTGCTGCTGTTGTTATCTTTTAGTCTGGCTATTTTTTGACATGTTGAGCTCAGTAAGTCTACAGGGGGGATTAGGAAGGGAGGAAAAAGTAATTAATCTCCTAATGGTCCTTATGTTCAGAAAGCACCTGGGGACCAAGGATGCAAACATTTAGCTCAGATTTATTCACCCCACATGTCTGAAAGTGTCTGGTTCACACTGTGCACACCTAGAAGCTGTAGTGTACCAAACATTACAGTGCAGTCTTATTACATCATAATAGAAATTGGAAACCTACTTTTCAGTTTCAGTTACTGATTTTCACTGGCTTTAAATAAATCTGAGATTCTCCAAATTAAGGTGCAAAACTGGGAACCTTTTTTAAAATTCATGTTATTTCTTGCACCTCTCTTAAAATGGTGAAAACTGATGGGTTTCTCTGCTATTTATATGAACTTAACACCTTGGCATATATGAGTTCATCACTTTCCACCAGTGTGAAAAGTGAAAGCTAAAGCTAAGTTATCCTAGCCTCAGAACTTGGATTCTTTATGGTGTTATGGGCTACCATCAATAGAAAGAGGAAAGGTTATCCTCTCTGAAATAGCAAAAAAACTTTAGGCAGTCTAGGACCCAGCATTTCTGCTCTAAGCCCTGGGCTATTGTGTTACACCCAATCAACTCAGTTAGGTACCTATCTTCTAAAAGTAATCAATAGTCCTTTCTGTAATTAACTGTATCAGTGAAGAAGTGCCAGGTAATGTTCCTATACACTTAAATCTCTACTGTGTATACTGTTAACTGTACCAGTTTCCAGTATTCAAAAAGACTAGGGGCCATTTGAAATAGTCTGTTTACTGAGGCCATCTTATTTCAAATAGTTTAGAAATTTAATAGTGTGATGTGGGCTGTTCTGTATTAGTTACTTCGATGCCAGAGAACAGCCCCGGGCATTTAATTCTGTAGGCAATAGTCTCAGTGAACAAAGTTGCTTAATTCAGGTGCTTCACTCAGAGAAATCTGGGTACAGAGATTCTGCTCTGGATCTCCTTTCAGTTGGCCAGCTCTAAGGAAAGTCCCTGTTCAGTATGTGGTCCACCAGTTGATGTCAGTTGACTCTCAAATTCCTTAAAGCTTAATTACTCTTGCTATATTATAAGTAAAACAGTTGAATTAGGGAGAATTCCCATGCTGAAGAGCTAAAAGAAGTTGCAGGTTAACAACAGTCTTTTCTTCTTACATTATCCTTTAATCTGTTGTATAAATGTCACAAGCAGGATCCACTTTAATTACCAGGAAGACGGGTGATGTGATATTTCTGCTGTTAGGAGCAACAGTAACAGAGTGATTGATCAGAGCATGACCCTCATCACGGAAAGCCAGTGTGATACATATAACAGAAGGGCAGGGGGGCAAAGATATTGTGCTCCCTTTGATGAGATGTGACAAATATGCCAATAGTGAAAGAAACCAAAGCTGATATCTCTGCCTGTTGCTGCTAGTAGCTGTAGTCATGTAATATTTCACTAAACACAAGAATTAATTTTGAGTCTTGATGTTGTGGGGATTTTTTTTGACAGAAGCAATAGCAAGTATTCTGAATGTTGCTCAGCTTTATCCAGAGTGAAACTGACTGGCAGAGCCAGAAATTGCTTCTGCATGAATGTTGATTTTATTCTAAGACTCATCAGCAACACTCCAACACTGTACAACCAGATTCATCTCTCTGTCTCAAATATTCTACCTGTATTTTCCACTGCAGCTGCTTTTACTTCAATGACAATATAAGCAGCAAATTCTCTTGTCTTGCTGTATTTAAAACCAGATGGGTCTTGGCACACTTAACCTCAGGAAAATGTTGCAATTCCTCCTTTGTCAGACAGAGTTTTGGTATTTGGCTGCTGAGTGAAGCACCAAGGTTTAGACTTAGGGCTAAGTGACACAGCACCATATTTATTCTACAAGCCTTTGTATGTGATTTGTGCATTTATATGTGTATATAGAGAGAAACATATCCATTTTGCTGCTCAATAGAAAATGTGAACTGGAATCTAAAATACTTGCATGAAACATTAAAAGAGAAGCAGCTCTGAGACTGATAAATAACTCTCTGACTTTTATGTTCCTTTTTACAGGCGTATCTAAATTTGGAATCATCAACACAAGACTGAAAAAATGATGACATGACTCTTTGAATCAGAAATTACCAATTATGATCAGATGAGTTGAGCTTAGTAGTGGAACAATTCCAAACTGTTTGTTTCCCAGATGTATAAGTATTTGCAGCTCTTCCTTCATCCTCATTGATCTTGTCTCTTGTTTTTTCTGCTCAGGGATTTATATTAGTCAGTATGGTGCAGGAATTATATGTGATGACCACTTTGAGGCTAATGTTAGTTCACAACAAAATACCCATTGACAAGAACTTGTCATAGAGAGCTGTTAATATTTGTTATGAGATTTCCACCTGTAATCACAGTCCTCTGATGTCTGCTGTGCTACAAGATCCATCTGATTTCTGTGTGAATCTGAAAAAGAAACTTGGTGGATACTTTTGACTTGTATTCCATAGGACACAATAGTTTTAATTAAAGTTGCTTCTCTTTCTGAGGCTTTGTAAATGTTTTTTTTTTGTTTTACCTGTTCAGTCAGGTCTCTCTCTTCCTTCTGTGGCACTAAGAAGTTCTCATTTTCTTCTGTGGTTCCTCTTTCACTGAGGATCCTATGAGATATTTCGGTGTCATCCACCCTTCCAGCCAAAGACAACGATCAGAGCAACTCAGAGCTACTTCATAATAATCAACGTTTGTGTCTTCCAGACTAGGGGATTATTATTGCTAATAGAGAAAGTCAGCAAAAAAATAAAACCTGTAAAATATACAGTGGAAATGAACATGTTTCATGCCCAGTAAACCCTGCCCCCCACCCCAACCAACCAACCAACCAACCAACCAACCGTTCCACAAAAAATCTCAAGCACTCTGAAAGCTGTGGCTTCTGCATGTGCAACATAAACCTTCTAAAGTGTGCTCCAGTTATTGCTGTAATCTGAGAATCACCATAATTGCTCTTAGTTGTGAATAAGGGTATCGAACTTCCTAAAACCTCTTTTCCAGCTAGTCAAATTTTATTAGAGCTGGAACAGTCTATGTGACTGCGCTGACCTTCAACAAAATAGAATGTAACCCTTTTAAAAGAAGATTTAATTGCTCTACAAAAGTGAAGCAGTGGTATGTACAGTCCCTTCAAAATGAGCTATCTGGGTGAACACACTGCCTAGTCATTGACTACACTACACATATGCTACATATGCACTTTGGTATCTGTTGACAGTACTTTTTGAATACAGAGGGTGTTACACTCAAAATCCTGTTATGGACAGAAAAGAAACACACCTCATATGTAAATTAATTTATTGTTAGTGTATTTGAAATCTTAGCAGTTTCATCAATGAATTATTATTAGTTCAGATGTAACTTAAAAAAAAATAAAAATAGAAGAGTAATATAGAAGGAAAAGAGTTAAAGTTTTTACACAGATAGCATTTTGTAGCATCATAGACTCACACAGAATTACAGGGTCATGGGATGGCTGAGGTAGTACAGCACTCCTGAAGATCACCTACTACAACACCCCTGCTCGAAGCAGGCTGAACTACAGCAGGTTTCTCAGGGCCATGTCCAGTTGGGTTTTGGATATCTCCAAGGATGGAGACTCCACAACCTTTCTGAGCAACCTGTGCTAGTGTTTTCCCTCCCTCATTGTGAAGAATTCTTTTATTATGTTTAAGTGCAATTTTCTGTATTTCAATTTGTGCCTGTTTTCTCTTGTCCTGTCAGTCGGCACCACTGAGTACTTTCTGGCTCTGCCTTTTTTACTCCCCTTATGAGGTATTTGTACACATTGATAAGATCCCTTCTGCAGGCTGAACAATCCCAGCTCTCTCAGCCTTTGTCGTGGTATAGTCCCAGCTAGAAACTAAGCACCACACAGGCACTCGCTCACTCCCCACATGGCAGGACAGGGGGGAGAACTGGAAGGGTAAAAGTAAGAAAACTCATGGATTGAGATGAAGACAGTTTAATAGGTAAAGCAAAAGCCACACATGCAAGCAGAGCAAAACAAGGAATTTATTCACCACTTCCCATGGGCAGGCAGGTGTTCAGCCATCTCCAGGGAAGCAGGGCTCCATCTCGCGTAATGGTTTCTTGGGAAGACAAAATGCTGTAATTCTGAACGTCCCCTTTGCCCTTCCTTCTTCTTTGTTCCAGCTTTATATACTGGGCATGATGTCATATGGTCTGGAATATCTCTTTGGCCAGCCTGGGTCAGCTGTCCTGGCTGTGTCCCCTCCCAGCTTCCCGTGCACCCCCAGCCTTCTCGCTGGCAGGCCAGCATGAGAAGCTGAACTGTCCTTGACTGCTTGGTAACAACTGAAAACATCAGCACGTTACCAACATTATTTTCATGCCAAATCCAAAACATAGTCTGACACTGTCTCCTATGAAGAAAATTAACTCTATCTCAGCTGAAACCAGGTCAGCCTTTCCTTACAGGAGAGATGCTCCAGCCCTTCCATCATCTTCACACTCCTCTGTCCTGTCTCTTGGTTCATGTGCCTCTTGTACTGAGGAGCTCAGAAATGGATCCAGCACTTCAGATATGGTGTTACCAGGTTTTGTAGTTTGTTTGTTTGTTTTTGTTTATTTGTTTTTTATGCTGGTGGTGTGGTCACCTTTCCAATGCTCTTCTGGATCCTAAGATGAATGATTTATTTCTGGTGTGTGTGTGGGGTATATAGTCAGTTGTCAGCATCCCAAATCCTATATTGGGAGAAGTATGATCATAATGATAGTTTCCTCTTCCTTACTCTAGAACTCATTTGGGATTTTGTTTATTTACTTGCTAACAAACACTACACTTTGCTCTTTTGTCTCTGATGTGCAAGTTCACATTGTATATGAATTTTCTCTATATGGTGTTTTTTATATAGGCTAGACAGTTTTTTCTTCTCTTTGTTACCCCTAGAACTGTTTTTGCCTAGCTTCATGTCTGCATTTCTTTAACTGACAATTGCCAAGTTATTTTTAGCCTACCAATTTCTAGATATCTCGTGCCAGCCTGTGCCCATTTTCTTGTCACCCTGTGCCCATAATCCCTTTACAGTGTCTCTTGTGTCCCCACTTCAGGCCCCCTGTTGCCATACCAGGCCCGTATTCCACTACACTCCGTCATTATCTCAGTGTCTTAAATATTTAATTCTGGACAGAATAAGTACTCATTATTACTGTCTTTATAAAATTATGGTTTTACCATATAGAGATTAACAAAAGCAAAATAAATTAGGCTTAGCCACCTGTTGATTACAGATAAATATGCTACGTCTAAACAAACTAGAGAAAAGTGGCAAGTAGGTCAAAACAATTTCAGACAAAGCAATCCTGACAAACCCCAGTCCTAAGGGTCAGCAAACCCAATATAAAGCCTGTGGTCTGTTGCTAGCAGTGGCAATACTATATGAACCCTGCTTCAGAGGTTTCAGAAGGAATTTCTGCATCATGATAGAAAGTTCTAAATGGTGAAAAAAACCTGAAAAGTGGAGAAAAAGTAAAACATACTGTCATGGTTTAGCCCCAGCCGGCAACTAAGCACCATGCAGCCGCTCGCTCACTGCCCCTCCCGCAGTGGGATGGGGAAGAGAATTGGGAAAAAACTCGTGGGTTGAGATAAACACGGTTTAATAGGACAGAAAGAAAGAAGGAAACAACAATGATAATACCAACAAAGGAATGTACAAGAACAAGTGATGCCCAATACAGCAATTGCTCACCACCCCGTGATCGACAGCCCGTCCCCGAGCAGCGATTTCCACCCCCCGGCCAACTCCAGTTTATGTACTGGGCATGACGTCGTATGGTAGGGAATATCTCTTTGGCCAGCCTGGGTCAGCTGTCCCGGCTGTGTCCCCTCCCAGCTCCCCGTGCACCCCCAGCCTGCTCGCTGGCAGGCCAGCACGAGAAGCTGGACTGTCCTTGACTGCTCAGCAGCAACCCAAAACATCAGCACATTATCAACAGTTTCTCATCCCAAATCCAAAACACAGTCTCGCACTAGCTTCTGTGAAGAAAACCAGCTCTATCCTGGCTGAAACCAGGACACATACATAAATTTCATGATTTTTCTCTGGTTTCAAATCAAAGTTTGCAGTGTGTTCTAAAGCGCTGGCTTGCTGAGAGTGTGAAGAAGTTGTTGCTGTGACATTTAGAGAGCAAGCATCCATAACTGAAAGATTAAACTCGATTCCTTTTCAAGGCAGATCTTGAAGGACTGAAAAATCAACAAGACTTGATTAATCAAGTCAGCAATGTCAACAGAAAAGCCTTTTAGACATTGTATTTGATGTATGTATGAATCACAAGCAGCAAAAGGTACATACAGTTGCAGAAAATATACAAAAGTAATTGTTTTGAAAGTTATACAGCCTGAAGCAACTATCCCAAGGGGGCCTTTGTCAAATAACAGTGTTCTGCAGTGAATTAATTACATGCCTAAGTATGTCAACATATTTATAGGGGTGGTCCTTGGTGCATCTGTTCCAGCACACTCAGTGGAAAACTTACTAGAAACATCTCCAGAAGCAATCCAAGATTTATATGCCTAGAGGGACTGAGCTCTATCAATCTGTTCCAACAGTTCTAAGCCAAGTTAAGAGCACCTTGGCCAGACAGGTAAAAAAAAATAAATCTGACAAATCTTGAGTTCACTCTTTTTCAGCCCACAAAATTCTTGCCACTAAGATCATACTTGGAAAATTGTATTAAGGATGGAGGAAAGGTGTGGCCTTCCATAAGGCCGTCAGAGAATTTTAGGCTTACTGGCATTGCTTCATGGTTAGGCTATGATTTGTTCTTTTGTGAGCAACTTTTCTTTGCCATTAGCTGATGAGGCTGTCAGCAGAGAAGGTCTAACGTGATTCTTTGAACCTGGGTGTAGGCTTTTCTAATGACTAACATTTGCCCGTAGCTGGTGATGCCTTCAAAAATTCATTTTGTGTGCTGCACCTAATCTACCTTCTTGACAGCTCCAAGCACCTAAATGAGCAGAACTTTCCTCTCCTGAGGCTGAAACTGAACCTTTGTTTACATGTAACTCGATAAAAGCATTCATCAGAAAACGTAAAGGCGGCTATTTCCTAGGCATATGGAGCAAGTTTATCTTGTTTAAGATCTTATTGACAGAAACCAAAACCAGTGTCTGAGAATGTTACAGACCTTCATACTAGTGGTAGCATTGTTTTCCTGATGGGATGTGAAAGAAGTGCTTATCTGTCGATTTATCTGAGCTGCTATTTGCTGCGTTATATGGGTGGGTCGTTTCAAAGTGAATAGTAAATGTCTCCTACCACTGTGCTTTCTGGGTGACTTTTTATTTCCCAGAAGCTAAGAAATGTTTACTCTCTCTGAATAAGAACCCAGACTTCTTTGTAAAAGCCCTGGCAATTCTCATTCTATTTCTATCTTCTGAATCAGGCTTCCTTTCCATCACAGTGCCAAAGAAACTATCTGTCTTGTTAATATTTTTGTTCAAAAATGGCTATATGTTATGTATTCTTGAAGATTTATCTTTGTGTAGAATATCTTTTACTGTCTGGAAAGATTTATCCATCACCATATTTTTATGGTATTTTGAAGTGTTTTCCCTTTAAGAAGATTTTCCTACCTCCAAAAGGCTATACTACCTTTCGTTGTTATTTCCAGTATTGTAAGAAACCCAAGAGACTTCTAAGAAAATATTGTCTCCTTTACAAATAGAAACTTCCATTTCAAAAAACTTGGGAGCGCTTGTTCTGCTATGGCTACAGTCAGCTTTGTCTTCTACTAGAGCTGATTTAGCATTTAGAGAGTAACCTCTCAGTCTGTACACAGTAAGTACACAAGAAAGAAAATCTGACAAGGAATGAAACTCCAGACTCTGACACTGCTGTACTGAATACCTCTTCTGTTCTGCCAGACCAGTTTAGCTATCTTGCTTTTTCTTCTGTGCAGGCTGAGAAGCCCAAATCTAATTAAACAGCAAAGAAAAACGAGTCATGCAATTGATCTGTGAGAGGAAAAAGGTGAATAAATTAGCATGGAAAAGTTTAAGCTGAAAAGTAATTTCAGTGTATTTATCAGATTGGCATTTGAGGCAATCCATTTGTTTTGGAAACTGTTTTTATAGTTAGCCAAGAGATAATTCACCATTTCTCCCCCACCATGCTTTTTCCTTTCAAAAACAGAAATCAAACACTCTTGATTTGCCTTCAGAATTTATCTGACAGAGGAAAAGAAAAAAAAAGCTTTCCTAACATCCCATTTTCTTGTCCTTGCCATGTATCTAATATTCTCCCACACGACACATATCCTTGTCAAGACCTTTCTTATTCAGCTACGTTTCATGTCATTTCTCTTCATGAAGTGTCACCTGGCCTCTTAAATTTGGATTTGGCAGAGTTCTTTGAATATTCAAATAAGGTTTTTTTGCATTTTAACCTGGTAGGCAGCTAAAACAACCACACAGCCGTTCGCGCATCCTCCCCCCGCAGCGGGATTGGGGGAGAATCTGAAAAAAACCATAGAATTCATGGTTTGAGATCAAGACAGTTTAATAGGATGGGGCAGGGGGGGAAAAATATGTACAAAACAAGTGATGCACAGCACAATTGCTCACCACACACTCATTGATGCCCAGATAGCGCCCGAGCTGTGACCCTCCCTGGCCAACTCCCCCAATTTGTATGTTGAGCATGACATCATATGGTATGGAATATCCCTTTGGCCAGCCTGGGTCAGCTGTCCTGGCTGTGTCCCCTCCCAGGTTCCCGTGCACCTCCAGCCTTCTCGCTGGCAGGCCAGCACGAGAAGCTGAACAGTATTTGACTGCTTAGCAACAACCCAAAACCTCAGTATGTTATCAACATTATTTTCACCCTAAATCCAAAACACAGCGCTATACCAGCTACTAGGAAGAAAATTAACTCTTATTCCAACCAAAACCAGGGCAGACATACACAACCCATTGAAGGGCCAAGTCTGAGTTTAATGATTCTTATTGAGAAGGGAAGAATGACATTAGAAAGAGGTTGAACTGCCCTTCATATTATCACATTGTCACGTTCAAAGAATATTTAATATGTAAACACAATAAATCTTATTCTGAGTATAGTCTGCAGCATTATCTATACAGATTATATAAGGCGTACAGTGCACTTCATAGTCTCATTTTAAAGTGGCTGTAATTCCGTATCTCCTTATTAAATCACTACTCTGACTCAAAGCACATCAACATGCAAATAAAAACATAAATCTTGAGAAAGAAATTCAACAGAAACTTGGCTGTAAATGAACAAAGTTTCACAATCAATCAAATATGCAGTATTACTCAATATTGGGTACATCACAGCTGCTTCTAGTCTCTCTAATCTCAGCATGTCCGATGTCTCCAGAGCTTTTATTTGACTTACTCATGACTTATGATCAGAAATGTCATGAAATGCAGTTAAGCAGTGCAAATGGGTGCTGGATGGGGATGCTGTTAGGGCTGTAGTAAATCACACTCTTCCAAATGTTTGATAATATCCCCTTGTAGTGTCATAATCTCTGTGTCAAATACTATCAGATCTTCAAAGCTATGGGGCATGATGGATTGCCTCTGCCTTCCCTTGTATCTTTTAGAATAGGGTGTTTTGTAGATCTCAGAGGTTTTCTTCAGTTATTTATGCTATGGACACAGCAGAATCTTTTGGTGCCACAAGTAAGCTACCTGGGCATTTGTATTAGAAAATTCTTAAAAATGTAGACCTGGTTATGTTTCAGGACTTCTAACAATTCATATTAATTCATTTAGAGGTGGAGGCAGAGCACAATTTCTCCTTCATATAGAGAAAACATGCAAAAGTATCTTTTTCTTCTTATGCCCTTGCAAGGAAAAAATGTTGCATTTTTGTAATATTCCGAGATGGGTTATACAAAAATCAGCTGGAAAATAGGGGAATAGGCCTTTTTTCTCTCTATCTAAGGGAAGGAGAAAGAAACACAGGTATCCGCTGCAACTGTGAGAATGAAATATTAGCAAGGCTGAATGACACACACAATTGGTGAATCATGCTTCAAAGCAGTGCACTGCGGTGTTGAGCAGCATGTGGGCACTAGCCTTTGGAACCGAAGTGAAAAACACACCAGAGAAAACTCTGAGCTATAGTGCGCATATAGCTTTTATTTTGGGAATTTTCCTAAACACCACCATTCAGCTCATATTCAGCTCCCAAAGGAATGTGAGAAGTTGTTCCTGAGAAATTCTGTAATGTCTCACTGTAGGCCATGTTTTAGTGTATACGATTTTACTTTGAAGGTATCTTAATTGATTTTGCATGTGATGAAGTTGCAAAATCAGTGACTAGAACTGAGACTGAGACAAAATGGGGACTGTAGATTGAGGCTATAAATGTCTACTTTCAGAAGAAGGAAAATGTTATTTTTCTGGTAATAATCCATAATTAAAAATTTTACATGAACATGCAAAGGTATTAATTAGATATGCTTTTGAATACCGAAAGGTGAGTTGTTACTAAGGAGGCTTCCAAGATGTACAACACTTACATGCATTGTTAAATGAAATTACAAAATATTTAGGTGGGTGCATAGAGAACAGTAGAAGACCCCTGTGGTCCTACAGCTCATATTTCCACTGTAAGCAATGAATTATTATTTCTGATAATGTGAGTCTCTACTGGAAATCAGAGAATAAAATTAGAAACCCTAGAGTAATCTAACATGAACTATAAATTTTGATTAGACTCATGACAGTATAACACATTTTCAAGGGAATAGGATAACATTCTTCAAACTGTACTTCACACTTTACAAACATTTTTGATGGCTGGATATTTCCTATTGGTTTTTGATGATCTGAATAAGCTCTTCACCTGCTCATTAGGCTGTTGAATTCTCCATATGTGTGCCCCACTATGCTTCCCTTGCTTAAGGAAAACTCTAACACTGGCTCATGTCTTCTTCAGAATATTTCTGTGGTGTAGTCTCTCTGTCTGCTATTTCTCCCTAGAAATAGGAACTCAAGGTCTACCCGTCTTAGTCCTACAGATCAGCCCCTCTACAGATTTTCTAATAAATTAAAAAGAAGAGGCTTCTCTTGGAGGTTTACAGGCACTGACACCATTGGGGTTATTTGGGTATGTGGAAGAGTAGACATTTGTGTTGGTAGTTTAGATCATAAAGTAATAACTGTTCCACAGGAAATTTAAAAATAGCAAAACCCCCTTTAACCTCTAAATAAAGTGAACGATTTATCTTCATGGTATGATTTTGCTTATATCTGAGCTAGTGTAGGTGTGGGAATTTGAGATGAGTCTCTAAAATTGAGCCCCAGAACTCAGCCAGAAATATCTACAAAGAAATAGTTTTAAAGAGTTTTTAGGCTTGGCTAGAATTGGAGATTATGAAGATGGAAAGGTAAATTTGCAGTACAGCTAAATCTGCATTGAAATCAGTAAAGTAATTCATATGAAAACCTATGCAAAAATTAATAGTCTTGGTGTTGGTCCCCCTCCCCTGCAATGATGAATCTTTTGACTTATTAAAGTTGGCTTATTCCATTTGGCTTTTCTTACTTCTGTGTACTAAATAGGTAATGATGACATGTATGATCTTGTTCATCACACAGAATTAAAAAAAAAAAAAGAAAAAGACATCTCTGAAGTACTATTTTGGGCATCTACTGCTAGTTACATAACGAGTAACTTGGTTGAAACAAAATACTTTCATTATTAATGCTTTACAGTGCTAAGATCTCTTTGTTTCACTATCTTGTATAAGACTCACTGAGACTAAATAATGTGATGTGCATATGCTGTTGTACATATGAATACTCTTTGCTGGCTTTGGCTTTTGGTAACTCATTTTCTTTCTTAGGTGATGACTAAGTTGTGGGAAGGAAAAATCTGGTGGCAATGTTACACATTAGAGAATTTTGCACCAATGACAGAGGTGATTTTTTGTGGATTCATGTTGCTGTTGCCAGCATTGTAATGTTACGTTATCTAATTTATAGTTTCATTATTGCAGGTCGTCAGGCATGTATTTTGATGGAAAATGAAGTTTCTCATATACACAGACACAAATGATAAGCAAATGCAACTTTCCACTGAGAGAGTTGCTGGAAAGTATTTGTTTTCAGTCAGTTTGATTTCAGCCTGAAAAGTATGACTTGTGAAATGAAGTAAAACATTTTGTTTCAAATCACTTAATCAAAACATTAAACTGCATTTCTTTGTCAGTATTTATTCTCAATTAGATTGTAGTCTGGTCATGAGTTCTCTTCAAGACCCTATAGCCCCTGAAAAAGAATATCCTTCCATAATGAACGCAAACTTCCCTTTCACAAGTGGGGAGCTTATGGGATCCATGAAGCTCTTGGTACATTTTGAACTTGTATTTTAGAAGAACATGGAGAAATAATGCTCCTGTACTATAATTCTCACGAGAAAATATACCAGAATGTTTAAACAATGTTTTATGTTAGGGTGTGTTTTATTTTTACTAGAAATATCAGAAATTAAACTCTCAAGTTTTCAAACCAAATTGTTGAGGTTATGCATAAGAAATTTCATTTTGTTCAGATTTTGCCTCACATTGGAATAAAACTCAAAGTCAAAATTCTCCCAAAGTTTTCCCAGGTATCATTTCTGAATTTTCTCAGAAGAGAAACAATAGAATAAAAAATTAAGAGAGGAAAGATAGGACACAGAAACATAATGAAGACAAAGTTTTAATTACTTATGCAGCCTTAAAAAGCTTGTATGTAGTTTTTTGCAACTGACAGTATATTAAAGTTAAACTTGGACCTGTCACTTTATTCTAAAATAAATACTTCCTTTCATATTTTAAAACATCCTCTTGTTACTGTTGCTGTTGCTAGTACTATTTATTATAGGATGCCATCAGGCAAAAGAAAAAAAAAGGATGGAAGTTAGCTGCTGAAACTTCCTATATGCCTATAGGGGCCCACTTTTCCTTAGGACAGTATGCCGAAATGGATCAGGTATTTTTGTGAACAGATAATAGACCAACTAAGTCTGAAAAGTAAGAAGTCAAATGGGAAACTCAGTCTAACAGATGAGGTTCTGAACAGTGATTATTTTAGGAGTGTGGATCTAGTGAGGAGTACAACAATAACAACCTTTAAATAAATGGACTGTTTTTGAAAATTAGAGGTCAGATGTTCAAAGTGAATGGCATCCAGTTATGTATGTGTAATTTGCATATCTATGTCTTTTACCCAGTACAATTATATGTCCTCCCTGGTTGAGGAATCATTATACTAATTTTTGTTGTGTTTTTTTTTATTTGAAAGTATTTTCTTTCTATGTATATTAATTTTTTTTTTAGTGTTTCCTTTGCAGTAATGTTAGAAAATCCAAAGGAAATTGGGGCCTCATTTTGCTGTGTATTACAAAATAATAATGGAGTCATAGAAAAGAACCTTCTCTTCCCAATAGATGTCAGAGGAAAAGAATTAGAAAGAAGATTCTTTCATTAAGGCAATCGTAATATTTCTAATGCAAAAACATTTATTTGTCCTGCTCTTGCCATTGTTGACATTAATTCTGTGTTGAATGTTGAACAGAGGCATAAGTGATTGCAGGGGTATAGTTCAGAAATCTGGTTGAAAAATATGTATATAGAGGGAAAAATAATAAATGCAGACAACACTTCCATAACTGTATAATGCCATCTTTTGAGGTGTTATAAATCTTTGACCTATGCTTCATTTTGTCTTGGGAAAGGTAATAAACTTTAATAAACTTTAATAAACCAGCTGATGTAGCTGCAAAAAGCAGACATGCTTTCAAGCATGTAAATTTTCAGTGTTTGAAGAAGAGCTTGTGTGTCTGTTCTCTCTAGCTGTGCCAACTGGTCTAATAAAAGAGCTTATTTCTTCCTTAGTTATATCCTTAAAGACAATTTTGATAACATTACTAGATTGTTTCTTAGCATGGTAATAATTTCCTTCAAGTATCCCAGGTTTAGCTAGGTATTGTACTGAATTTCCAAGTCATAGATACATTCCTTTTGCAAACTGTAGACTCAGTTTTGTAAGCCTGATAACGTGACCCACCACTGACTATTAGATGAGAATATGCATCACAGTCCATCTTCAATTTCTCTGCTGTAAAGGAAATATTACATATGTTGTTCTTAAGTGGTTGAACATCTGAATTCCTCAGGCAATAATATTTGGGTGTTTTCCTGCCTGTTACCAAGGGAAGTGTTTATATATATAAAAAAATATTTATTGTAAGAAGTATTTTTAATAAAACTTGCCATCTCATTTTATTCAGTCTTTCAAAGGAGGCGTGTTGTACTGAGAGAGGGTGTCTGTCCTTGGCAGATAATACAGACCCGAAAGTAAATGGGTTTGAAGAAATAAAACAGAAAGAGGGATCATTAGGAAACCAGCAAGCTGTTGAAAGAACAGTCAGCCAGACACTGTCATAAAGATTTGAAATGGTGCAATGTTTTCTTTTATGGCAGTTCTCCTTCAGAAAGGTCATGATGGTATGGAGGATGAAGGGTTATCTTTTATGATCTCTAGCAGTTTAAAACAGTATAAACAAATAAATCCTGGGAATGAAAAAAATATTTATTAGTCTTCAGAGACTTTGCAAGAGTTTAGTTAAGTTACCAATGTGCTATGAGTGTCACAGGAGGTGATAAGATCAGTAGATCTTCATACCTCAGAGAAATGTTAACACAAATTCCACACAATAATAAAAGCAAATATCTAAAGTCAAGGTATCATTACATTAAATATTTCCTGGATTAATAGGCAGTGTGGAAAGAGGGTAAATGGGTGACATTCCTGTATAGGAAAGGAAGGAAGGAGGCAGCTGATAAACAGGTGGGGTCAGAAAATCTGTGGAGGGTGTGGTAATGTTCTATTTAATTAATTTTCCACAATCTCTCTCTAATAAAACATTGCTATGGGTAACATTCATGGCAGCTTCCTACTTCTGGCTATCAGTTAAAAAGAAAGTTGGTCATGTTTCAAAGCAGTCAAAGTAGTCAGTAGTAAAAGGTCCCTGTTTTGAGCATGGGTGTAGCTTCAGGTAGCTGATGCACTATAAAAGCTTTTCTCAAAAATAGAATTGATACTTGCAGATTCCTATTCCCCAAGCATGTAAAGAATATTTAAGCCTCACTTCAACTAACTTCCTAAGCATAATCCTAAGGTCCTAAGTTCTCTATATGTAGCCTATGATTGATCATGCATTTAACATTAGTGATTTGTTTAAGCGTCTGTGGAACATTTTACCTTCTGCCTGTAAAAGTGGGCTGGTCACAAGTTTTGCAAAACTACCCACAGAGAAAGGGAGGAAATTTCTTGAGAGCTTCTTCCTTCTCCCTCAGATGTCTCTGCTGCCAGCCACCCTTCCTTAATTTGGGCAAGTTTTAATATTACTCATAATGTGGAATGACTAAATTCTTATGAGTATAGATGGACGATGCTAACATTTACAATTTTGTTCTGGAAACATTTTGAACCAGGGAATATCTACTCTTCTATGAAACTCAAGCTACTAAACTAAACATAACAGGTATATTATGATACTGTGAGTATGATAAGCAAGAAAATAGTCTGATACAAATGTCATAGCTAAGTTCAAGGATTTCTTACAAATCAGGTTTGAAAAGATGGCAAAATGTAGACATGTTTGTCTATATCTTTGTGGTAGGAGACAGTTATTATCTATAAATAAATTATGAATGGTAAAAAAGATTAGGCCTGTGAACAAAATTATAATTCTATCTTGAACAAGTAGAAACTACAGCCTATAATGAACAAGTAGAAACTACAGCCTATAAGGCTGTACCCACAAAACACATTGTATTGTTTAGATTTCATATATTTTTTTTAAAGAAGGAAAAAATCTTAACAGATTTTTAGTAGTGAGGTTTGTATTTTTGAGCTTACAATTTCTATTGACATCAAGATGGCTGTGATGATTTGACCTTGGCTGGCTACCAGATGCCCACCAAACTGCTCTATCACTCCCCCTCCATCAACAGGACAGGGGGACAAAATACGACAAATAGCACATGGATTGAAATACGGGCAGGGAGATGACTCAGCAGTTAATCTCACACACAAAACAGACTCAACTTGAGCAAATTAATTTAGTTTATTGACCATGACTTGTAACAGATAAGGACAGTGAGAAATAAGAACAAAACAAAGAAACCCTTCCCCCTGGCACTCTCTTCTTTCCTGGCTCAGCTTCACTCCTGACTCTTCTACCTCCTCCCCTTGAGGGCACATGGGATGGGGAATTCAGGTTGCAGTCAGTTCATAACACTTTGTCTCTGCTACTCCTCCATGAACTTCTCCAATATGGGTCCTTCCCATGGGCTGCAGTTCTTCACAAACTGCTCCAGCCTCGGTCCCTTCCATGGGGTGCAACCCTTCAGGAACGGACTGCTCCAGCATGGGAGCCCCATGGGTCGCAAGTCCTGCCAGAAAGCCTGCTCTGGCACGTGCTCCTCTCCATGGGTCCACAGCTTCTGCCGGGACACTGTTCCAGCATGGGCTCCCCATGCAGTCACACCTTCCTCCAGGGCACATCCACCTGCTCTGCTGTGGGGTCCTCCAGAGGCTGCAGTGCGGAGATCTGATCCACTGCGGACATCCATGGGCTTCAGGGGGACAGCCTGCCTCACCATGGTCTTCACCACAGGTTGCAGGGAAATCTGTATTCCGACGCCTGGAGCACCTCTCCCTCCTTCATTGACCTTGGTGTCTGCAGGGCCGTTTCTCTCAGTTGCTCATTCCTGCCTCACAGCTGCTGCGCAATGATTTTTACCCTTTCTTAAATATGTTATCAGAGAGGCACTACCACCATCGCTGACTGGCTCAGCTTTGGCCAGCGGCAGGTCTGTCTTGGATCCAGCTGGAACTGCCTCTGTCAGGCATGGGGGAAGCTTCTGGCATCTCCTCACAGAAACCACCCCCGCAGCGCTTTCCTCCCCACCCCTCTTTGCCTCGTAAACCCAATACAATGGCTTTTAAGAGTTTGTCTATGCTTGAAGTTTATTCTTTCATAAAATAGAAATATAATGCTTGTGATATCACTCCTTGTTTTCAGCAGACATGATTATGCTGTTATACCTAGAAGATGATGGCTTAAAACGAGGGCCAAATACATAAATGCAAAGCTCCTGTTTTCATGCGAATGCTTCTAATAACAAAAAGATTCAGAAAAAGAAAATTGCAGAAAGCTCATGATATACAGGTAGTTTTATCAGAAGAAAATATTTTTTTTAAATGTCACCTGGCCTCTAGGAAGAATTCATCTGAGTATACTTAAAGCTTTCAAGTAGCATATACATCAGCAGAATATCAATATCATGTGAGCAAAACTATGTTCTATGAATTTTGCAATATCCAATCAGGAAGTAGCCAAAGAAATGCAGATTTTTATGTTTTCATAACCTAAAAAATTGTGAGGACTTGTTAACAAAATAAAATGGTAAAGGGCAAGTGTAGGAAAGACCTCATTACTGTATAGGTTTAGGAGGCAGTGGTGTATTGCAAGGAACCTCATCCATACTTAGTTAAGCACTGGCAGTTTTCTCTTTGAGTTCATCTTGTATCACTTCTGCTGAACGTCTTAGCCTCTTTTTCAGTTATACTGATCCTTTTATCCTGAAGATAAAAACACTATAATATGGGGGTTTTTTTTAGTGCAGTACTGCTTGTATTTTCAACTTATTGTCATCATACAATCACAATGACAGTGGAACCTCGTTCTGAAGATTTTTAAAATTAAATGCTTGAATTTATGCTGAATTTTCATGAGAAGTAATTCACTCAACAGCAGTGAAAAGAGGGATTTTTTTTTAACAGCCAAGGTATCTGATAATAATCTGCCCTAGAGCCTTTTATTACACCCTTAAGAGATACTGTGATGTAGTCCCCATGTCCCTCTTGTTTCTTCTTCTGTTGAGTATAACACTGCTGCATGTACAATATGCATAGTTCAGTCAAAATTGGTGGAGACATGGGCCAAAATTTTTCTTTCTCATGTGCTCTTGGAGACAAGTAAACAGAAATCCACTAAGACGTCCTTCACTGCCTATGCACTTGCATGGTTTTAATTTTGTCAAAATTCAGGCCAATGTTTTTGTCCATTCCACACCACTGCTTCATTGATTTCTCTCAATATGTTCCTGACAATATAGCTCTCTGACTTGCATTTGCGTGTCAGAAATTAACTCTGTTCCGTTGAAATCAATAACAACTCTCCTATAAATTTAAAATTGAGATGATAATAAGTCTAATAGAAAAAAAAAAACTTCTAATGGCAGCGCTGCTGTGTTCAGCCACTCTCTAGGCCTCCCCAATGAGGGTGAGTATGTTAACCTGCTTCCTTCATGCTTACCCAGCAATATTGACTGTCCCAGTATTGCCCATGGGCACGGAGTGGTCTTGGACATAAGACATGGCTCATGAAACTTATGACACCTACAGCAAAGACCTCTTAGGAGCAGTCCCAGGGGATGTGTTTTCCTCATATCCGTTGTGGGATACATATTCTTAGCCATCTTCATTAAGTGTGGTTCGTGATTTACTCTGATAATTATATCATAACCTCATTCAAAATCTCACTGGTGGCTATGGCTGATTTGTGCATGATTTCTGGTGTGGCAGGTTGAGCCTGGCTGGATGCCAGGTGCCCACCAAAGCTGCTCTATCACTCCCCTTCCTCAGCTGCACAGGGGAGAGAAAATGTAATGAAAAGCTCGTGGGTCGAGATAAGGACAGGGAGAGATCACTCACCAGTTACTGTCACCGGTAAAACAGACTCGACTTGGGGAAATTAATTTAATTACTTGCCAATCAAATCAGAGTAGGATAATAAGAACTAAATCCAAATCTTAAAACACCTTCCCCACATTTCTCCCTTCTTCCCAGGCTCAACTTACTCCTGATTTTTCTCTACATCTTCCCCCAGAGCGGCACAAGGGAACAGGGAATGGGAGTTGTGGTTAGTTCATCACCCATTGTTTCTGCTGCTCCTTCCTCTTCACGGGGAGGACTCCTCACACTCTGCCCCTGCTCCAGTGTGGGGTCCCTCCCATGGGAGACAGTCCTCCACAAACTTCTCCAGTGTGAGTCCTTCCCACAGGCTGCAGTTTTTCACAAACTGCTCCAGCCTGCATTCCTTCCCCGGGGTGCCGTCCTTCAGGAACAGGCTGCTCCAGTGTGGGTTCCCCATGGGGTCACAAGTCCTGCCAGCAAACCTGCTCCAGCCTGGGCTCCTCTCTCCACGGGGCCACAGGTCTTGCCAGGAGCCTGCTCCAGCGTGGGCTTCCCACAGGGTCACGGCCTCCTTCGGGCATCCCCCTGCTCCAGCGTGGGGTCTTCCCCGGGCTGCAGGTGGAGATTTGCTCCAGCGTGGAGCTCCATGGCTGCAGGGCACAGCCGGCCTCACCACGGGCTTCACCCCAGTCTTCCCCCGGGGCTGCCAGGGAATCTCTGCTCCGGCACCTGGAGCCCCTCCTGCCCCGCCTTCTTCATAGGGAGGGTCTGCAGTGCCTGCAGAGCTGTTTCACGTATCCTCAGTCCTCTCTCTGGCTGCAATTGCTGTTCCCTGTTTTGTTTTTTTTTTTCCCCTTCTTAAATCTGTTATCCCAGAGGCACCAGCACCACTGCCAGCTGCAGATCCATCTTCCCCATGCAGAAGGGGAAGCTCCTAGTGGCATCTCACAGAAGCCACCCCTGCAGCCACCCCACTACAAAACCTTGCCACGGAAAACCAACACAGCTGGGCATACGAGTCTTACACATGACGGCCAAATGCTTTGGAACTGCAGCTTCTGTCTCCAGGGCAAAAATTTATGCTGTGTTCCTAGCAAACAGTGCTAACATTCGTTGAGTAAGGATACCTGTAACATCACAGTAGCTAGCTATCCAAGTTGTCTGTGTCCGCACTTTGGTGACTAGAGTATTCATGTGGAGTTCAACCATTCTTTCTTGTGAGCTGTTTAACGTACCTTCTGGTGATACAAGACCTACTAGTGCTGCCTATAAGATCAAGTCTCTAGGAAGACAGTCATGAAAGTCATTGTAACATGATGTGCATTTTTTTTAATCTCTTAAGAGTTTGGCTACAGAGCAGATATACTTGCCAGCCCTGTGATGGCTTAGGTATGACTGGATATAGCTCAAAGATAAGAAAAGACATGTGCCATCAGCACATATATCAACTGGGTCACCCACTGCTGGCTCTCAGAATTTCTCTTAAGATCTGCACCTCCTCCTGAATTTCTGAGAGTTGTCCAGGGCTTTTGTCTCTGTCTGTACCTACAGAGATGCCACAGTAGAGTGAAAATGCAGTCCATGTGAGTATGAAATTAGTGCCTGGAATATTTTTGTGTTATAGAAACAAAGCGCAGTAAGATTCTCACTCTGTTACCAAGTTTAGAGAGAGAAAGAATTCTTAAAGTTAAAATTTATATGTTTAGATATACAAGTTCTGTTTTTTGCCACAATGCCTTATATACAAAAATAAGTTGGGTGCCTAAGATTAATACTTGCGAGTAATGAAATCTGAAGAATTCTAAACATGATTCATGAAGAATTATATTTATGGTTTATAGGCACTTTTAAATAACTCATCTCCTGCACCTCATATATTTGTTCTGCAGACAGCTGTTAAGAAGACTTAATGCTGGTTTCTGCTTTAATCATATTTCTCCTTGCAGACACAAATTAGTTTAAGTTTTGCAAATAAGTAATCCAATAAGCTTTGGTGAGATTCCAAGTGCTAACACCAGCTGAGGTATTATTCTTCTAAAAAATAAGAGTTCGTAATTAATATAAAATTTTCTTTTTTTCCACTTTGAGGATGAACAAATTGATCTGGACAAAAGAAAACTTTTCTGTTCTCCTTTGAAACCTTCTGCTAGGTTCAAAACACATGTTTGTGAGTTTTGAGATGTCCAGATATGGTCCTTCAGCCTCTTTC
>NW_010548175.1:42624-42886 GCF_000687285.1 Phaethon lepturus
CCCGCCTGGTGCAGAGATGGGAGAAATCTATCTGTTCCATTTCTTCTGGTGAGCGCTTGCCTGAAACAACTCTGAAGTAGAAACAGTTTCAGGGTGAGATGCTGGGATGGGAAACAGAGATGAGAAAGAGGGAGATTTGGGATAAAGAACAAGCAGTAAAGGAGGAGGCAGAGGGGAGAATGGAAGTCATCAGGCTGTATCAGCTGAATCTCTCTGATGGCAGGCATTCCCTGATGGGCCAATTACTTCGGTTCAGCAGCAG
>NW_010548175.1:42917-63200 GCF_000687285.1 Phaethon lepturus
AGCAGGAGACAGACATTTTCTGTGGATCCCAGGTTAGTAATGCTTTAATATTGCTGAAACTTGTTGT
Organism: Phaethon lepturus; assembly: GCF_000687285.1. Taxonomy (NCBI): domain Eukaryota; kingdom Metazoa; phylum Chordata; class Aves; order Phaethontiformes; family Phaethontidae; genus Phaethon; species Phaethon lepturus. The sequence goes on from NW_010548175.1 coordinate 42,985, forward strand.
CAGGTGGCTGCACACAGCACAGTTGTGTTCAGAGATATGATTTCTGCCTAACAGTGATTGAAAACCACTCACCCATGGAAGATGTGGCAGATAAACAGACCAGGCAAGCCTTCTTTGACAAGCAAAGTAGTCTGCAACAGATGAGCAAATTCTGATTCCTAAATTTGCTGGGAGGCTGAGGGGAGAGACAAACTCTGACTCTATGCCTGTACTAGCAAATAAATGAGTCCAGGGCCTCTTTGTCTAGCTCTGATACCATATGCAAATGGCATGTCACAGCTTGGTAACTGCACACCAAATATCACACCAAAGCAAGGTGGCTACACCTAAACCTTCTAATGGAGCAGTCCTTGTCTTCTGTTGTCCTTGAACTGTGTCTAACTGTTTGGGAAAGAGGTAGATGGTGTGGGCCAGGACCCACAACTGTGAGAGAGCAAGAGCAAGAAGTAAAGCAGCATGGATATCTACAGGTGTGCACTCAGCCTGCGCCTTAGCCACACACTCATACAGAGATTTTCAGTAAGTTTTGTGACTGCTGGTATCTCTTCTCCTTAGTGATGGTATCAGATGGGTGTTGTCTCTGCCTTGACTACATGCCCTAAAATATAGACTTTCCATCAATAAAGTATTTGAATGCGTACATCACTGAAGTGTGGGGAGTATACTTCCAGGTATGGACTGACACGGACAGTAGACAACTTATTTTAATTATCTTGCTAGGTTGTTACACCTGTTACACCTAGGTTGCTTACAACCTTTATTAAAAGTAAAAAACCTAGTTATATATAGGCTGCATGTAGAATAGCAGTATATTTATTGACAGCTGTTTGGTTTAGTGAAGGAATTGTTGTGCCTAATTAAAAGTCACTCCTATGCAATATTAGATAAAGTAAAAACATATGGAGCTCTAAGAAGAATATGTCCTCCTGGCCCGTGACACTATTCTCTGGTAGATCCAATAGCAGCTGCTAGAATGCAGTTATTTTATATACAGTGTTTGATAAGAACTTTTAAGTATAAGTTATGGTAAAGCAACTGTTAATTCCTGCCTTTCAAACTATTAGAAAGCAAATTTCCATGAGCAATATATTACCAAATGGCCAGGCAATGACATTGTGTCAACAATGAGAGTGTCAACAGAGAAAAGCATATCACAGTTTTCTAAAACTACAGAACACTGAGACAAGACACTTCTCTCCCTTCCTCCCTTTTTGTGTGTCTGTCTTTGTTCACAAAGAAAACTTCTGTTTTGAGCTGATATGGAAAATTTTAGGAATGTTCTTATTGAAAAGACCTTTTTTGCAAACCCTTTAGAGTGTTTTTGGAAAATTCAGGAAAATATGGGTTGCTGGAAAATACTTTGTTTAAAATGTTTTAGATATTTCATAAATATTTAGAAATAGAAGAGCTTCCACAGTATGTTTGTTTGCAACATTTGTAGTTTAACAGACAGTTTCTATAAATAGTTGGATGGTTAATTTATAAATAAAGTCACCTGACAGTATTATTGGTTTCTAAAATAAGAAACCTCAGTTGAGACTGTTTATTTAAATTATGGTATAACTAATAATATAGCAATGTGAAACAGTTTAGCTAAAAGAAGAAAAAAGGTCTTTCTCCAGAAATTAAGATGAGGAATTAGTGCTTTTTATGCTAAAAGTAAACTTCTTCAACAGTTTAACAGTAAAAAAGAAGCACATTTGCAACTATGAAACCGAACTATCACTACTTACCCAAGGCTTATATCAGGAATGAACTGAATGTAACAAATTGCAGTTCTGAACTCTAAATACCATGTGACAAGTCACGCCTTGTGTTATAGATTATATATTCAGAACCAGAAGGTGGTATCAGCTCTAATTGTCAAGGTCAGAGCCACCTGCGTGCGGTTCCCTCTTGACTGCTTTTTTGCTTCATTAGCTACACAGAGGTCCAATTTTGAAGGCACGGTGCCATCTCTTCCTTGGAAATCCCCAGAGTCTGTGGTTATGATGCTCCCCTTGAGCATGAACCAAAGTCTTGCAGTTCTTGGGACAGTAATCTAGACCATTATGTAAAATGTGGAGGATGCTGATTTCGCTATCTTTTCAGACAATATCTATACTCAAAATAGAGTAACCTATTCATATCACTGCACAGAGAGATGTGCATAACTTTTCTGTCCCTTATTAACACCTATTCATACCCTACATGTTATACTCATGGAAGCAGAAAGGTAGTCACCTAGAGCAGTCTGGCTTGCCTATAGAAGGGCTCAGCTTCCTGCACAAGAATACCTAATTTATTTGGCCTGAGTTGCCCTCCCTTGGTTTCAAAAGCTGTATCTAAATGCTAGAGAAGCCCTTCCCAATTGTCATGTCAAGGTGTATAACAAAGTCACACACTGTCTTGAGACAAGACCAGGTGATTTTCCCTTCTAGTCAACTTACTGAAGAAAACCAGGCACATAGATAAGTCAGGAGGCCTGATGAGCTCCATTAGGTCCCCGTAACTGCACTCTCACCTTAGATGTAGTCAAGTCTCTCTATTGACTATAAAGGGACCCTAGAGTGCTAATCTAAGTAGCAGCGGCTCCAGAACCAGCTATGTATCTTCTATGCCCCAGAATTTAAGATATCCTTAAATTGTTACACATTAGTTTCATGATTTTCATTTTCTTCTCTCTGTTACAAGTAAATTTTGTCACAAGTCTATATTCTGGATGTGGCCCTGTCTATGTCCTGCAGAGCTATATAGTTGTATTAAGGCACAACCAGGCTTGCAGCTGGTACTTATGTTAATATCCTGAACTCTGGGTACTGCTTATACTCGGTATTTTAGAAAAAAAATTCCATTTGGCAAAACCAAAATAAAAGGGGTTTGTACTGTCAATGGACGTGGTGAATATCTCAGAGATGGTCCATCAATGCCTCCTTCACCATACAACCGAAGTGCTATATAATCAGAGAATGTTTCTACCCTGAGATGATCCCTCTGCAGCAGATTATGTCAGTTTTGGGGACAGAGTCCGTTGCAAGGAGTAAATGTTGCCAGTCAGAACCAGAGTCAGGATTCAGTCCTGAAATGATGACCAGTCATCATTTCTACAGTAGCTGTATGACTTTTTTTACTTTCATGGCACTGAATCAAGCTCATGATAGGGTTAGTGTAGCATGGTTTAGCTATAAGCCACCTAATCTTTTTTCTCTTCTTAGTGGGTTTGAGATATATCACTGCCACTAGCTGAAAACAGTAGAGAAGAGAAAGCTTTTCAGGACACAAATGAAAAGTGACACAATCCAATGATAAACCTGTCTTTTCACTTCTGTAGCCAGAAACACAATACTTTGCTAAGATTCCATTTTCATTTTATTGCTTGAATATGCAGTGTCAGTGCTTACATAATATTTTTAACTTTTTATTTTAACAATGGGGATTTCATGCCTTGTGTATAATTGAAATGTGTAAAATTACTGTGAAATCTTACTGAAGCATATGCTGAATTTAATATGCATAGTATTTTTATTTTTCTACTGAGAAAGAAAATGAGAAACAGTAGTGTTAGTATGAAACATTTAGGTTTCATACTGAAAACAATAACCTATGCTATCTGTCCCTCATTTATGGAAGATTATCAGTAATCTTAATTATTATTTGAACTATAAAATCTTTGCAACATATTTCAGTAGTCAGATTAGGTGTTACCATGGTTGAAATTACTAGCAAATCTGAAGTACTAGCTTTGACTTTCTGGCACAACTTCCCAGAAATGGGAGTGAACATACTCTTGGATGTCTGTGCACAATACCATAGCGTAGATCACGAATTCCCTGCATGGAAATCTGGACATAGCTTCAAATATGGGTGCAACTCACCCTATAATTTGGTTATGACTACACTCAAATGCTGTCAGATCCTATTCTTTTTGCATGGTTGCTGTGTCTGCAGCCCTTTTGGGATGCTGCATCTGCTGTTCTTTGTGTTCGGGGAAGGACAGCAGATTTCAGAGGGAAGTTGAGGACAGTGATAGATAGCATCAAGAGAACTAGCTGCAAGGTATGGCATGTCAAAACAGTTCGTTACACAGGCAGGAAGAAAGTGCTGTGAAGAAAATGATGGAGACAGATGACAGTGAATGGGAGAAACATCAAATGTATGATTTGGGAAAGAGGTTTGGAAACATGAGAATGTAACACTGAAAGCTAGATGAAAGAACAGATTAAGAAAAAGAAATTAGGTGTGAAAAAGGGAAACCAGATTTGTATACCTCATGTATCACTGAGGAACTGCTGCAAGACATTTTGAAGTAAATGAAGGTGATTTAACTGGGTTTTTAATGACAAAACACAGAATTCAAGTAAGCGTTTTCCTTGGACCCCTTAGTCTTTGCTTCAAATGGCTGGCACATAACAAGCCATGTATATTAAAATTTGAGAGAATTACTGGTAGGACATGAGGTATAAGAAACAAATATGAAGGTTTTCAGGAAGTGCGCTTGGTTTGTGATGAGTTTTAAATGAGGAAAATAAATGGTGAAATAAGATTTAGTTAGACAGAAAAGGAATCTGAGAAATATGAAGTAATTTCGTATACAAAAAGTCTGAAGGGTGAAGTTTAGTTTAATTTCCTTTGATTTAAGGGCAAGAATATTTGCTCAAATAAACTAAAATGATTTTTTTATATCCATGATTTTGAATTTATATAATTTATATTTCAGTTGTGCACATTGTTTCTAAGTAAATTAGGTTATTTAACTTGGAGATTGCAGACATTTAACTCATGATTTATTTAGATTGCCTTATGCATACCTAATAAGTTTTACATATTTAGCGTGTTAAAATGAGGGCTACGTTGTGCAATGTGGTCTTCATTTTAATGAAGTTCAGTGACAGAGTTTGGAAAGCATTCAGATCACTAGGGAAAATGATAGGGAGTCATAAGACAACAGCAAGTAAATTCTCACAAATTGTTCATTTATAGATAGATGTGATGTATACAGTTGATTGCTCTGAGTTTTACCTAGTTTTTCTAGCTACACAATATACTGCCATCTACACTGGATGTATGAAGATTTTTTGTAAGACTAATATGAATTAATCCTTTTTGATTTTTTTTTTTTTTTAATCAGAGAAGACACATCTAATTCTGTGATGATAACTGATGGGACTACATTTATGCCACTTTCAATGTATCTTTTTAACTGTCACTATACTATTGTCAACAACATTCCATTGTATGCACAGATCACTAAGAAAAAAATACAGCCAAAATCATAGGAATGTTATTACCCTACAGCTTTAATGTTTTAATTATTGCAAAATCATAATAGACACATTGATTGCTCTATCTTAATGTGTGCAAGTCAAGTCTTACCCATTTTTGCTGAGAAAGTATTTTCAATCTACTAATATGATAGTTACTTTTTAATTTAAAAATTAGTCATAGAATCATAGAATGGTTTGGGTTGGAAAGGACCATTAAAGGTCCTCTATCCCAAGGCCCCTGCAATGAGCAGGGACATCTCCAACCAGACAGGTTGCTCAGAGCCCCGTCCAACCTGTCCTTAAACAATTCCAGGGATGGGGCAGCCACAACTTCTCTGGGCAACCTGTGTCAGTGTCTCAACCACCGTAATCATAAAAAAATTCTTCCTTATGTCCAATCTAAATCTACCCTCTTTCATTTTAAAACTGTTGGCCCTTGTCCTGTCACTGCAGGCCGTGGTAGAAAGTCTTTCTCCATCTTTCTTGTAAGCCCCCTTGAAGTACTGAAAGGCTGCAAGAAGGTCTCCCAACAGCCTTCTCTTCTCCAGGCTAAATAACCCTAACTCTCTTGGCCTTTCCTCACAGGAGAGGTGCTCCATCCCTTGGATCATTTTTGTGGCCCTCCTCTGGACCTGCTCCAACAGCTCCATGTCTTTCCTGTGCTGAGGGCTCCAGAGCTGGATGCAGGACTCCCGGTGGGGTCTCACCAGAGTAGAGTAGAGGGGCAGCATAACCTCAACTTGCTGGCCACGTCTCTTTGGATGCAGCCCAGGAGACGGTTGGCCTTCTGGGCTGTGAGTGCACATTGCAGGCTCATGTCCAGCTTTTCATCCCCCAGTACCCCCAAGTCCTTCTTGGCAGGGCTGCTCTCAATCCCTTCATCCCCCAGCCTGTACTGATATTCCCTCTAGTGAACCAACTGCACCACTCTGTTGTCATCTGCAAACTTGCTGAGGGTGCACTCAATCCCACAATGTCATTGATGAAGATATTAAATATTATTGGCCCCCGTATGGACTCTTGAGGAATACCACTTGTTACAGGTTTCCATTTGGACATTGAACCACTGACTGCAATTCTTTAGACTCTGTGGGAAAAGAGATTACCATTAAAAATTGAGGCATAAAATTGTTGAGTACCTCAGACTTCTCTATGTTGGTTGTCACTACTGCTCCTGTCTTATTTATTGAGGGGATACATTTCATTGTTAACTGTTATTGGTAAACAAATTGCATGAACACAGGTCCTTGGGATTTTTCTGTACTTATTCATACTAATTTATTTTGTATAAAACTGAAAAAGAAATCTCGGTACATGTCCCAGTATCTACCTTGGCGAAGACTGGAGTACAGAGACTTGTAGAGAGGTAAAAGTGCTGCTGTCAACATAAAAAAATATTGAAGAGTCAATTTTGTAGGAAATTCTGGGGGTTGTGATCTGTTAAATTGTATTAGCTATATTAAATGGTAAATCACCATATCATGCTATGGCCATTTGTCTCAAATTTTCAATTCAATTATTAGTAGATGAAGCAAGAAGAGCCAAGTGCTCTTCTATATTTGACTGACAGACAAACAGATATGAAAAACTTCTTACTGGATCTATATACAGCAACAAATACAGTTCACAACAATATTTAAATTACCACAATTAGTCTTTTAGACCTGCCTAAGCATACACTAACTGTGTAGAACACAATACTCTTCTTATAAGCCTACTTCTTTGCAACTTTTTAATTGTACTTTCACCTTAATTTACAGAATCACAGAATCATTAAGGTTGGAAAAGACCTCCAAGATCATCAAGTCCAACCATCAACCCAACACCACCATGCCCACTAAACCATGTCCCAAAGTGCCACGTCCACACATTTTTTGAATACTTCCAGAGATGGTGACTCCACCACCTCCCTGGGCAACCTGTTCCCATGTTTTACCACTCTCTCTGTAAAGAAATTTTTCCTCATATCCAGTCTAAACCTCCCCTGGCGCAACTTGAGGCCATTTCCTCTTGTCCTATCACTAGTTACTTGGGAGAAGAGACCAACATCCACCTCACCACAACCCCCTTTCATGTAATTGTAGAGAGCGATAAGGTCTCCCCTCAGCCTCCTCCAGACTGAACAACCCCAGTTCCCTCAGCCGCTCCTCATAAGACTTGTGCTCCAGACCCCTCACCAGCTTTGTTGCCCTTCTCTGGACACGCTCCAACATCTCAACATCCTTCTTGTAGTGAGGGGCCCAAAACTGAACACAGGAGTTGAGGTGTGGCCTCACCAGTGCCAAGTACAGGGACACGATCACTTCCCTACCATTCCCCTGTTCCCTACTATCTGATATTACGATCAGATATATTTACTTGTCTTATCTTTTTTGCTCCCAGTTTTCCTATTTATGGTCAGTGTACCTGAGTAATTGTCTTTTTTCCCTACTAGACATTTGCAGTAAAGGCAGCCTACTTGAATATGTATATGTATGTGTGTGTGTATGCATACACACTACTCTAGCCCTCTGACAGGCATATTATGTGTGTGTGTGTTTGTGTTTATTTTCATAGCTTGCTTCTTGCAGTTGATAACCTGCAGGCCATGATCTGGTTAAATTAGGGATATATTAGCTCCTTCTTATCTTTATGTTACTCTGTTCCTATAAAGGATTCAAGAACAAGGCTTTTGTCATGGTATTCTGACAGTACTTTTTTGTTTTGTTTTAAGATAAGAGTTTAGATAAACAGATGATCATGCATCATAAAATTGATAAAAAAACAGTAATAATTTGATAAAAAGTTTAGTGGTTCAGCATCTTCTTCTGAAATACTTTTGCATTTCTGCAAAACTTATTTTCTTTTGTCTATGTCTCTGGCATGGAGTCATAGTTCTGCGTTACAAAGTGTGGTGTTTGCACTCTTCCTGGATTTGGCTATGTCAGCATAGGAATTCCATCAAAGTTAACGACAAAACTTTTGTTTCTTGCCTCTGAATGCTTTTGCTTGCAAAACTGGATTTTGCATTGGATTTTTCTGTAATATTCCTCTCACATGAAGGAAGAATGTTAAATGTTTGCTTCTTTCAGATACGACAAGCCTCCCATGTTTTGTTTGTAGAACACACAGCTCTGGCCCTCGAAAGAGTGACATGTGTTCTTTAAGATCTGCTCCTGTCCTATTGCCCGTCTTGCCGATTTCATGGGAGCCACAGGAATGGAGCTGTTCCATGAGTTGGGATAAATCTGGCGCTGAGAGTGACCCCCGCATAGGCAATGCCCCCACTGAAGGAGTGCCATCCAAGCAGGGACTGAGCATGGTAGGCAGGGAGTAGGTGGTGACAGAAGGGTGCACTGACAGCCCATGGGATGGCAAATGGTGGCCCAGGTCCAGGGTCCATCCAGGGTCTCCAGTCAGAAACCAAAGGAAAGTAGGCAAGAGGCAAAGCTATGATGTAGGTTAGAGGCTCATCCAGGAGGCAGGGCCAGAGACAGGACATGAGACTGGTGCTGTGACAGCTCTGGGATGAGGCAAAATGGGGTCCTGGGCCATAGGCAGGGTGGCAGAGGCCCCGGGGAAGGTTGGGAAGGGGTGATGAAGCATGTGAATGACCTCAGGGCCCTAACACTGATATGGGCAGATCCTGAGTTCTTGTTTCAATGACAGCGTGTATCTCTGGAGTTAAATCCTCAGTTCAGGACATGGAGCTTAACTTCCATTACTAGAATTTGCATGTGAATTAAATGTCTAGATTTGTCAGTAGATGAGATCTGATCTGTTAAGATATCAGATAATGAAATCTAAAGCTATCTTAAAATTTACATTTTTAAGATAGAAATCTTTAAAATAAGATTTCATGCCAGGTGTTCCATAATCTCTTTTGGGAAATACGGCTTTATTGTACTCTGACAAAGGGTGCTGCCATTGATTTTATTAAGATTAATCTAAAACTCAAAAATTATCTGTCTCATAACTTTCCTGAAGAAAGTTGAAGAGTTTTTTTTTTCTTGTTTTTTTCTCCTTACCATCTATTTTCAGTTGTCTTACTTCAGATAAATGTAAGTATCTAGGCAGTTATCTATAACCACTTCATATAGCACCCTTCTTTTAATTTTGAGTTATCTCGAGATGTTTTTTTCCCAGTGATTCATTTTAGCATAAGACAAAATTTTTTATTTAGTATCACTTTAGCTATCTAAACGTTAAAAGTCTAGATTAGTCATCCAGACACTCTCTAGATTCAGTAGAGAAGGATAAACATCTGAAAAATGGTTTTATCCTATCTATTTTAGACATCAGAGCTATGATGAGCTGAATCATTCTTGAGGTGACCTTTCATTACACTAATTGTGAACAGTCTAAATGATAACTTAGGGATGAAATTTAACAAGTCCAAATGGCAGATTCTGCACCTAGGGTGGAGTAACTCTGGGCACAAATATAAATTAGGAGACAAGTGGTGGGAGAGCAGCCTTGCAGAAAGGGATTTCGGGGTGCTGATTAACAGCAGACTCAGTATGAGTAAGCAGTGTGCCCTGGCAGCCAAGAGGGCAAACCACGTAAAACAGTGTAACCAGCTGGTCAAAAGAGATGATTATCCTGCTGTATTCAGCGTTCTTGCAGCCTCACCTTGAGTACTGTGTGTGGTTCTGGATCCCGCAATTTAAGAACGGTGTGAAGGAACTTGAATGCATCAAGAGGAAGGCAACAAAGCTGGTGAAAGGACTGGAAGGCATGTCCTATGAGGAGTGGCTAAGGACTTTAGGCTTGTCCAGTTTAGAGAAAAGGAGCCTGAGGGGCAACTTCATTGCTCTCTACAGCTTCCTGAGAAGGAGAATTGGAGAGGGAGGTGCTGATCTCTTCTCCTGGGTATCCAGTGAAAGGATGCGTAGGATGGCTCAAAATTGCACTAGGGGAGGTTCAGACCGGACATTAGGAAGCATTTCTTTACCAAGAGGGTGGTCAAACCCTGGAACAAGCTTCCTAGTGAGCTGGTCGATGCCCCAAGCCTGTCAGTGTTTAACAGGCATTTGGACAATGCCCTTAATAACATGCTTTAACTTTTAGTCAGCCCTGAATTGATCAGGCAGCTGGACTAGATGATTGTTGTAGGTTCCTTTCAACTGAAAAATACCCTATTTTTAAATGGATAAACTTATATAAGATAAAAGTAATCTAAAGAATGTTTTAGTTTACCATATGGGTGTTTAAACTGCATTCCTTCATATCTACTTATATGCCTGACATTCTTGTATCTATTTGTAGTGGGATATATTTTTCTATAGTGTACATTTTCAATTTTTTTGTTTAAAAAAAAATTTATAATTCTATGTATTTGTTTCTGAGGTGTATGAGAAAAAAAGAGTGCATGTGCTGCAAGTATAATTGATGTTTTAGCTGAATTCTCCTGAATCTGTTTTAATTCTCTTCTCAAATAAATTTCCCACTAGGATAACCTACAAAATTGCATAAGAGCACTCTCAAATCAAAACAGACAAGGCAAATGGAAAAACGCATTTCAGTAAGAATAGCTGGACAGTGTGTTATATTATGAAATATGATAAAACGGTGTGTATTTTTAAAGGAAGTTGCATTACATTCCTTTATATTCGTATCATTGTCACTTTTACACTAGAAGTCACCCTTCGGTGGTTCTGATTCAAGTAGCATGATTTGTTTGTGCTTGCTATGGACTAGCCCTTAGCTATCAAACTAATGGACCGAAGTGTATTTTTAAGGACCTAAATCATCGTGCCTAAATGCAGAATTCTAAATTTAAGCATAAAATATGAAAACTGGTTTCCTTCAAATACATTTTAAAAGCCAGACTGAGAGATTATAATACGTTTCAGTTTTACTGAAAATGGTATTTTAAAATGTTGGCTTTTGAGTGTAGAACCCTTGCATACACTTTGTTGTGCATGAATATGAATTGAAAATTATGCATAATAATACTTCTGAGAGGCCAGAATGTTTGATATTCATGGCTATCACAATCCATTCATGTATGGCAAAAAATTTTGCACTTACTTGATAGTTTAGTGTTGTATGTTTTGCATTTAATGAAAGCTGAGATGGGTTATTTTTCAGTCTGTTTTTTTATATAATAAAGCGTCAATAATTCAGTGCTAAAGAGCTGACATACTTTTCATTTCTCCCTTGTCCTGCGTATGAAGGTACTGAGTATACACAATTTCAAATATATTGTGCTTGGGTCATCAGTAGTTATATGACAAAGAAAAGTCTGCAGAGCCAGCTTCTACAGCTTAGTGATATTGCATCAGGGCTATAAAAGATGCCACAAATCCAGACATATGCTCTCTGTTTCTCATAATGCAGAGACAGATGCCCACGTTAGGATTGCTTGCAGTCTGGACAAGGTCTTCTATTACATCTCGAGACTCTGAAGCTAATGTAGATAAGGAACATTTGTGGGACCCTGCATTGCTACTAGGCGGTGGAGCATTTTGATTCTCACATTATGTTCATCCTGGGATGAACAAACTCTAGTGATCTGAGTCAAGAATGGAAAGCAGCTTGTATAATATTGCACAATAGCTTTTGAAGGGGTTCTCTTCAGGGCTTTGTTTGGTGTGATCCACTTGTTTCTAGCCTCTCGATGTTTCAATTTTGTACACTCCCTTCACCTCCAGGACCTCTTTTTGGTAGCAAACCATCCGTTTCATAGAACACTCAACTGCTTGATTGATTACAAGCTCTTTACTTTATTTTACTTTACTTTACTTGTTGACTAGCGAGGTAGTTCTGGGCCTCCCACCCACCTCTACATTTATCAGTGTGTCAGCTAATGACAGCTTTTCAGTCCCTTGTTAAAACAACAATAGCCTTGTTGCTTTCAGAGCTGCTACTACTGCAAGTTATACTTTTCTCAAGAAGCAGTAAATAGGATAGAGGCAAGGAGAAAAGAAATAATGCCTGTGTTTTGCACTGTGCTGGTTTTTCGTCCCAAGAAATCCAAGGTTTTTCTAGTTTTCAGACAATTGGTCCGTTACTAACATGTCCTTCGTGCTCAGAAATGTACATGTAAAGAAAGACAGACATTTCATAGATTAAGGCGAGCCTCTTGCTTTAATAATATTGCTTGTGTTTTACAGCACAGGAAATTGTTTTATCTTGGAAAATCAAAACAAAAGTTCAGCAGAGACAATGAAGAATATATTGTGAACTGAAGAGTCAGTCTGCCTAAATGTGTAAACTACCCAGAATAAAAATCAGATGATATGGCAACAGAAAATAGTGTCAAACCATTTTGTTTACCTGAAATGATTAATTACCTGAAATGATTAATTTTCAAATATTTTTGTATTTAAAAAGCTGTGTTTACCTATGCTGTATTTTATATCAAAATATTAAAATATTTAGTTCAAATGTACTAATTTTTGAGTCATAACTTCTCCCCATTTATGAATTTTTAAGTCCTTATAGATATTTAAACCAGTTTATTTAATCCATGTGCAGTATGTCTACAAAAATGTCCTTCAGATTTAATTAGATCACTCATTTCCTATTTTTATGTCCTATTAAAGATTGCCCATGTCTAGGTTGATTTCATCTAATTTTAGGCACTTATCTCAGGTACTTGTTGAGAATGTGGCATGTAATTAACCATAGAGTCTTCCTGCGTCTCATAAAGAAGCTTCTAAAAAGGAGAAATACAATCTCAGAGTGATGAATAATCCATAATTACCTGGTTTTCCATTTGCAAGAAAAGCCAAGCTAACTGAGCTCCTAACTTTGAAAGCTCAGTCTCTATACAGGACAAGAGACACTCGCTTTTGTTGTCACTGTTTTTCAGCAAGAGAACTAAAGTGCCTGGGAATAAAAGAAATAAATAAAATTTGAAAGATTTTTGATATTTCCATAGTTAGGTACACTGTAAAAACTTGAGAGATTGTTTAGTTTGATCAAATTTGTTCATTTCTTCTCAGTTACTCAGAAAGATCCCAGTCTTTAGGTTTATTAAATATGACTTAAAGATAGAAATTTTTAATTTTAGTGAAAGAAAGTGACGTTATGGCTTCAAGACTGGTGCCTCTAGACATACATGGAAATGAAAGATCTGTTGGTAGTTGCAGAGAATGGTTGGGTGGGTTATAAAAGAGGAATAAATTACACAATCTTCAAGATCCTGCCTTTTTGGTCCAAGCTTTGCAATTAATTACATAGCAAAAAAAACCTTAGATATAATCACTTGCTGAGGGTGCACTCGATTCCACTATGTCATTGATGAAGATATTAAAGAGTACACGTCCCAATACGGACCCTGAGGGACACCACTTATCACCAATCTCCATCCGGACACTGAGCCATTGACCATTACCCACTGGATGTGACCACTCAAGCAATTCCTCATCCACACAACAGTTCACCCATCAAATCCATATCCCTCCAATGTAGAGAGAAGGATGTTGTGAGGGACTGTGTCCAAGGCCTTACAGAAGTCCAGGTAGACAACATCGGTAGCTCTTCCCTTGTCCACTGATGTGGTCACTCCAGCCTAGAGGGCCACTATGTTGGTCAGGCAGGCCTTGCCTTTGGTGAAGCCATGCTGGCTGTCTTGAATCACCTCCATGCCCTCCATGTGCCTCATCAGAGCTTCTAGGAGGATCTGTTCCATGGTCTACCCAGGCACAGAGGAGAGGCGGACGGGTCAGGCGTTCCCAGGGTCCTCCTTGCTACCTTTTTTAAAAATGGGTGCAATGTTTCCCTTTTTCCAGTCTCCAGGGCCTTCACCTGACTGCCATGACTTTTCAAATATCATGGAGAGTCGCTTGGCAACTACACCAGGCAAATCCCTCAGGACTCTGGGATGCATCTCATCAGCTCCCATTGACTTATGTATGTTCAGGTTCCTCTAGATGTCTTGAACCTGATCTTCTCTTACAGTGGGAGGAACTTTGGCCCTTCAGTCTCTGTCTTGCAGTCCATCCACTCAAGAGGTGTGGGAAGAGACACTGCTGGCGAAGAACTTGCTGAATACCTCAGCCTTCTCCTCATCCATTGTTACCAATTTTCTAGCCTTGCTTATCAAGGAGGGCACATTTTCTTTGACTTTTTTTCTGGCTGACATATCTATAGAAGCCCTTCTTATTATTCTTTGCATCCCTTGCCAAATTTAGCTCCTTCCATGCCTTAGCCTTCCTGATTTGATCCTTACACAACGGGGCAGCATCGCTGTACTCTTCCCAGGGTACCTTTCCCTGCTTCTACTGCCTGTGCATTGCCTTCTTGCCCTTTAGCTTGCCCAGCAGGTCTCCACTCAGCCATGCTGGCCTTTTGACTTCCTTTCCTGATTTCTTACACCTGGGGATCGAGAGCTCTTGTGCTCTGTGGAAAGCATCTTTAAAGATCTGCCAGCTCTGTTCTGCTCCCTTGTCCCTGAGGGCAGTTTCCCAGGGGGTCCTACTGACTACCTCCCTGAAGAGCTGGAAGTTTGCTTTCCTACAATTCAGGGTCCTGACTTTACTCTTTGCTTGCCCCATATCCCTCAGGACTATGAACTCCACCAGTGCATGATCACTGCAGCCCAGGCTGCCTCTAGTCTTGACTGCACCAATTAGCTCCCATGCGTTGGTGACAAACAGGTCCAGCATGACATCCCCTCTGGTAGGACTGTCTATTACCTGCCATAAGAAGTTATCCTCCATGCACTCCAGGACTCTCCTGGATTGCCTAGAACTCGCCTAAATTATTTTTAACTCGTTCTATGTCCAGTTTCTACTAACAATGATAATAATGAAAAATAAATAAATTAGTCTTTGGTGAGAGTCTCTTCTGGTGTATTACAGTCAGAAGTCTCACAAAGCTGGTAAAGCTCTTCATCTGCTGAAGTGAACAAGGAGGTACCCCTTCACAGTATTTGCTGTTCTCCTAGCAAGGATATATAACACAATACAGTAGCTGATATTTCTGTAATTTTGCTGTATGAAATAATTTTATGTTTTTAAAACTAATGGTGTTAAAAGGGCCCCAAACCTGCATAATTTTCAAATCAACAAGGCCCAATAATTAGCTTCCTCTGTCCTTATGCAAATACAAGTGACAGTTTTAGGATGCAGTATGAAGGTTTTAAGAAGTGGTTCAGTTGTATTCCTCTACATCAAAGTGGTTCTATTATCTCCCACTATATCTACAGCAAAAATCTTATTATAATTACAGAGATCTGTGGGCCTCTGTGTTAATAACCTAATTTGCTTATTCTGTCCTTAATTGGTTAAGATAAGAAACCTTGTAATGGCAGAATAATTTAAGTGGTTCCATTAGTCTCTTTTGAAGGAACCATTGATTTTTAATGCTATTACTTCCTAAGCTCATTTTACCAAGGTTTTATTTACCATTAGCTTCTAATCCTTGCATGTTAATGCTTTTATTAACCTCTGGAATCCTGTGAGAGTCTGTGTTAACAAAAGCAATGAACAAAACTTAAACTGTTTGGGCTTGGATTTTACATGCTTGATGCAAAGCGTAATTCAGGTACATTCATTTTTAACATTTCTGAAATTATATAGCCTCTATTTCAGGAACACAGATGTAAGGACACTGAAGATCACTACAGAGAAAGATCAATTTTTTTCCACTCCTTCTCATTTCATTTCTGTTTTGATTTAATCATCAACCAGAGAGAGTTACTTAGAGATATTATTCTCTTTTCCACCCAGTCAATTTTATGGTAATGACTCCTGGCCTGGCACGCAACCAGACTGTGGGTTAAAAGAGGATTGGTTAAGCAGTAAATTCAGCCCTCCTCCAGTCATTGCATTAATCTCCAGCCTATGCAATCACCCTGTAAGAGGTAAAGATATGAAATTAATAACTGCCTTCAGGAAATCTGATCTGGTAACTTTCAGAAGGGGTGGACTGCTACTGCAGATTCTTATGTCCAGTTATATTTTTCAGTAGATTTCATATAGTTCCATGTATTCCACGATCAGTAAATATTTTTCACTCTTTACTTAGCAGTATTGAGGAACCTGTAAGCTTGGTTTTATTTTAAACATTGTTCTCATTCTCTTTGGAGCAGGAACCCCACCAACTGCAGCCTACAGCATAGCCTACCAGACTTGACAAGGGTTTTTTGGGAGCTGTCATAAAATGCATTAATAATGGCTATTATTATTATTCACTTGGCTTACTCACTTTTCTCAACAGAGGCATGACTTCATGAGCTGCTTTCCTAGCCCAAATCCTGCCATTTGTTTCATTCTTGTGACCCACACAGAATGTGCTTGATGACCACCTGGCAACTGCCGGGGATAGTTTGAGAACTACCGAAGAAAATGCAGATTCATTCCCCAGGTCTCTCAGCCGTTGTGCTCTGAAAGTGGGTTCCATAAACCTAACATAGGAAAGTAGTAATTTTTGTCAAGCCCTGAACAGAAGGGAAAGGATGAGACAGCTTTGCCTGGACAACGTGAAAGGCTGGAGAGTAATATGTGTCTGAAATCCTCAAGTTCTTTGAAAATTAAAGCCTTTTCTGCAATGCTGATATAAATCCGATATTAGGATTAACCAACCACTTTTTTTTTTTTTTTTTTAAATTATTTGTCATCCTTTTGTCCATAACAGTTTGGTTAAATCCTCTTTGAAATTTAAATCTGAAAATACTCATCACTAAAACAGTGGACAAGGAAGTAAAATATTTGCCTGGGAAGTAAGATACTGGAAGATGTCTTTGCATGTTTTATGTTGTGACTCTTGTTTGAAATGGAGCAGTGACCCTTAGGGGTGGATATCAAAAGTTCACTGCCATGGAGGTTGACCGAAGCATGTAAACATGGTCTTTTCTTACGTCTGTATCTGGTATTATAAACTTTTCATAGTTGGTTGGGCATGGTGGCTGCATTTCAGCAGAAGGCATAGAAAGAATGGCTGATTGATATCAGCTTTTTGGTAGCCCAGATAAGTAATATTGTAGCCTTTTCAGCTGAAGTTAACATAGAACCTAGTTCTCTCACATGATCAAGAAAATGCAATCACAAGTCTCTCATATAAAAGCTGGGAACTGACATTACTTCCTTCCACACTTTTGAACGAAAATGGCTATGATGGATATGATTTGAACTGAATTCCGTGACTTGTGTACTGGTGCTTGTGAGTGCACACAGCAGTTTAGTCCCTTCAGATGTTGATACAGAGAGATCTGAAACTCAAATTTGCATATCACTAAGATAGTTGCTGTGATGATCAGCTTATCCAAGATGCTAGCACCTTGTACATGCATAAAGGTTTCAAGACCTAAGTAATTATACAGGTGAAATCATAGGTGATATAGACTCTTATCCTAACAGAGATGCTTTCAGTTAGATGAACCATACCCTAAAAGTGACTGTTTCTCTACGTTGCCTGGGAACGGAATCTTGCTGACAGGTTTAGACAAAGATGACCGTTTGATAGGTAGGATACATCCCACTCTTGGTGTCCAGAAGGTGTCTTTTTGATCTTGTTCTTGATTACGTAAATTAGCAGTCCAAGTGCTGAAAGAAATTTAAATAGTAACAGGTGACAACTGAAAGCAGAAATTTGGAAGTAGATACTAAAGTCACAGTGTCTGAATGACATTTGTTGAATTTTATTAGATGTTCTTCATCCTCATAGAGCAGCTGGGCAAAACACAAAGAATTAATTTACACAATGCACAGACACCACATGGCCAAACAGATCAACATCTGAAACAAAGATAGGTGACCATACAAGGTCAGGGAGTAGTGTAGTTTTGTCTGAATTCGAAAAGTTTCAAAAGCTTAACTCAAATAATGTGGGCACATTAAATTGGTTTAGCTGAAAATGAATTTTGCTTAAAAATGGGTTCTTTAGTTTTAGTGATATCTACTTTTCTTTAAATGAATCTGTGGATATGGGTGTACAACTGACAGCCAGTTATCAGCTGCTGTTTACTGATCTGGGGTACATGTATGTTTAGGTTAAAATGAAATGTTTGTTATTACCTTGTTTTTCAGGGAGGTTTAAATCATGCACACACATTACCCATTATTTAGTGATGTTCATCTGACAGGATAATTTAGTAAATATGCACAATTTAGTTGTGTCTCTGAAACTCAGGAAACTAGCTCCCAGACTGGTTTTAGTAGAAGCATATTTTTAAATGAATTAGGTCAATTTTGAGTGTAGTCTTGAACTGATAACACAGCTAAGACTAAATCTATGCTAAATAAAAGTAAGGATGGTCCACACTGCCTAATTCTTACTTCAGTCTTTGGATTGCTCCAAAAAGCCTTCTCCAAGAGTGAACTGCTTGAGAAACGATGCAGTCCTACGTGATGTAAAGCAAATCAGTGCCCATTAGCCTTGACCTCTTTTATTCATCAGTTAAAACCAAGCTTCTGACTCTACGTATGGTACTGACTGCCTTAACTAAGTTGTCTTTTAAAATAATTTGCATTAACTTGGTGGCTGATTGAACCAAGCTGATATTAGCTCATTTTTTTCTTTCAGTAAAAGAATAATTGTTGGAATTCAATCCTTACTGACAGCTCAGAAAGGAGGTCATCTGTAAAATTTCGACTATTTTTGATTGACTCATTATTTCTGTTTAAAAGGCTCGTTCATAGTGTAAGTTGTCATGTTACTACTGGGTTTTTTATTATCATGTTCTGAGGATTTATTTGACAGTTTTCAAATCTAGTGCCAAATTAACGTGATTTATTTCAATGCATCAGCTTCACAGTTCATGAATTTGTGCTCATTCTTATTAACTTTTCAATATATCTATTTCTTGAAAATTACCAGACTGTATAATATTCAATAAAAATTAGATAGCATCAGCAAACATAATCGTCTGGATTCAGGGCTTCTTGGTGTTTGTGCCCAGTTTGCTCACTACAGGAAGTCACAAAGCCATGAAGTGAGAAATACTTCAGAAATACTTACAAACTATGAGATACATTTGCAAAAAGCTGTGCTTAAATAGAAAACATGGTATGAACTCTTGGGATAAATGACTAATAGATTTTCAAGCTTCTTTATAATGAAACTTGCTTTGGTATCAGACACACCGTGCTCTAAGGTTCCCTGAATATTCTTGGCAGAGAACAGTGTTCAGAACTATTGGATCAGCTGGTGACATTGCTGCAAACTGTGTATTGCCCCTTATCACTAGTTCAGAGTGCTCTGAAATAGCACAATATCAGAGAATAGTGAAGAACTTCAGAACGCCCAGCATTTTTGCACAAAAACAGTGTTGATGTGGAGAAAAAATGAGCTAAAACATTTTTTTTAAATTCAAATTAGCAGTTCTAAGCCTGACAAAAATTTTTCTGGGAAGTGTAATTACTTTGAGAATAACAGTATGAATGCCAAAGGTCAGATTTTGAAGACATGTTCCACACTGCTCTGGTGGTTTTTTAGCATTTCAGGAATTTCACTTAAAATTTGCATTATTGGTCACTTAGAGATAAGCAGTTATTTGACTTTCAGAAGTATGAAGTCATTGGATTGATATACGTCATTAGGCAACAGAAGTAGGGTAACAAACTGAAAACGATTCTAATTCTAGTTCTGTAGTAAACACTGGGAACAGGAAGGGGAATATACAGAATAAAAACACCCAAACAAATAAAACCCTTTTCTTTATCATTTATCAAGGAAAATACCAAGAAAAAATATTGTAGAAATATTTGTTTTATTTTATTTTTAAAAATATCCATGTTTATAAGTAAATCAGACCCAGCCCTTACTCTTCAATGCACGTTTTACTGTTGAACACTGGCCATCCCAGAATTGGGATGACATAGAATCTTAGAATAGTTTGAGTTGGAAGGGACCTTTAAAGGTCATTGTCCTGGTTTCAGCCAGGATAGAGCTGGTTTTCTTCACAGAAGCTGGTGTGAGACTGTGTTTTGGATTTGGGATGAGAAACTGTTGATAATGTGCTGATGTTTTGGGTTGTTGCTGAGCAGTCAAGGACAGTCCAGCTTCTTGTGCTGGCCTGCCAGCGAGCAGGCTGGGGGTGCA